>NC_090321.1:274869929-275169929 GCF_040869045.1 Eurosta solidaginis
GGGGCCACAATTGATCAGAAGAATTGGTGCCAAGGTGTAGAAATGGCAGACCATACTAAACACGTGTATACCTATGGTTCTCAATTAACGGAAGTAGTAGCTAATGGAAGTGGGAAATAGATCCCACAGGCTGCCTGCAGCGGAAGTTCTGGAAAAAGCGTGCTTAAGCCACAGTCAGGCGGCGATAAAAGCAATTATCTCACACAATATTTCATCAAAAAGTGTTCTGGAATGCAAAGAAGTATTGGAAATACTTCGCTCCAGCGAAGAAAGAAAGTGACGAAAATGCTGATGAGCTGGCAAAGGAGGGTGCAGAACTCGCCAAGTAGACGGTAGACGTTCCAGTCCGTTCGGAAAAAAATATGATGAAAAATAAATAATCGAACAAAAAATATTAGGTTAAGTTAGTTTGAAGTGGTTGGTCAATAAAGACGACACATATACTGAATGGTGTCTATAGTGCTACCAGAATTTGTTTGAAGATCAAACGGAAGAACCCCAGTTAGGCGCCAGGACTTATGTAATAGATTAAATCCGTTCTCCTTGCAAATATTAGAAGCTTTCTAGGCCATTATTTAATTGCTGCCTCGAGATCTGGCAACTCTGCGCCCTAATAGCTGGAGCGTTGGGCTTGTATATAAGAAAGGTGTTTGGTCGCATTTGATAAGCAAATCTCGTAGAGTTTACTGCTGACAATAAAAATTTTTTGCATGTTTTTTGAGCACGGACGATACCTGGATCAATGAATTTAGTCCCAATTTTGTATGACAATTGCGACGTAATGGCCGCTGTTGCGAATTCTTAGAAGAAAAAAATCTTAATCATACCCCTTTATTCTAAGTACCTTCTTGAACCGGTAGATGGCAACCACAACATGAGGCTATTATACACTCAGACCAGGGTGAACTTCCGTTTGGTAGTGAGCTAACGTGAGAAGGTTACAACCTAGTTAGGCCACTTCACCATAACCGTCTTAAATAGGCAGAAGGTTTATATATGTCCTTTAGCCGAGACTGAAACATATCCCAAATATCTCGAACAGCAGCAATTTTATCGAAAGAAAGTCTCTCTTGTCATGTGCGAAAAACGTCGAATCGTAAAAATCGCAGTAACTGCTGGAAACGCTTCCAAGACATTGTTGCTCGGTAAATTGGACGATTGTCAGGCTTCCAAAAAGCAACGATTTTCCCATGATTTACAGGTATTATTGTATTAGCAAACCAATAAAAGCATACATCTCTGTTGAATTTGTGTTCCTCTATGGTCGGCAACCAGAAACAGGATCGAAAAAATCTACGGCTTTGCGATTTGTGGAGCGTACAATAAATAATATCAATTATATCGAAACTGATTATTTGCTGAAAAGCATCTACTGGATTCAGAATATCTTGAGCATATCGGCTGGGTATTCACTGTTTTTCACGTACGATATCTGCTATTCTTGACTGAGTCACTGGGCTGCATCGAGTACTCCAAGCACGTCCATTCTTACCATATAGCTGATCGGCATGAGTTTCTATTGCAGATATATTACCTTTTTCTTCTTGGGTGTCATCCTCTTCCACCTCTGAGAAATGTATCACTTCAATATAATCGCAATCGTCACACTCAGAAAACACTTCCTCAATATCTTGAGGCACATCTTCACTGAAAACTTCCATTTTTTACTATACCGGCGGTAGCAATTACTGAATTATAAGAAGAAGAAAAGTCACATTTCGGGGAATCCCCGTTCAAGTTTAAATTTAAAACGGCCAGTATTTGTACAGATTTCCTTTATTTTGTATTGAATATTCATTGGGGTCATGTTGACCCCAAGCGACAGCGAACGTGATTTCACGCACGGGACCGACAAACGGTTAGTGGCTAGCTGGGGACCTTCATTGGCAGCGTGTGATCACCATAAGGTGCGGCTGCAAGTGGGCGTCTATCTTGAATCAAGCGACTCGCTACATAAACGTTCAAGTAAAACTTTCATTCCCCCTTCTGCAAACCTTTGGCACTGCTTATCGGGAGCTCGGATGCATTAGACTTAGTACTTTAGTCTTAGATCTGAAATGGTCTCACATGAATTGCTATAGAGAGTTTAACATCTCTTATAATCTGCCTTACAGAACACTTCAAGCTATCATATTACCGCTAACTTTGAAGATAGTATGCCTTCAGCAACAAACTTTCTTATTTGTAAGAGTTAAAAGCTGGGAAGATTAAAATAATGGGATTTTTTTACTCTCAGATATTGTTCCTCATTGCCTCCACAGCCATCTGCATATCAAATACCATAAATGATGCATATGATGCAGCAAATGATGTCAACAACAAAAATATTTACTACGCCGCGCGGCAACGACTCAGCCAACAACAGCAACTACAACGAAAACAACACGACGATCAGCAAGGATTCGAAACAATCAATTATGATGGCAATTTTAGAGCAACAAAATCTTATAATTCAAATGACAACAACAATGACAATGACAATAACCCCAAGTACAAAAAATACTTCCAACAACAAAACTTACAGAATTCACTCGTAAGAGTGGAGGATGATAAATCAAAAGCTATTGCAAAGCATAAATCAGTCCTAAACCTTCAGCGCCCACAACAGGAATATAGGACAAGCGAAGTGCATAGCAAAATTCATTCGGATTTGACTGAAATATTCGCTGGCTTTCAAGAAGGGAAACGTTCTTTTGATGACGGTGTATGCGATAAATGTGGTAAAGCAGAACTGCGTAATCCTTCCAAAGACTTTGAGCCCACACAGGAACACAAGTAAGACATTTACTTTCTGTTTTTAATTAGTTCTCAAATTTATTCATTTCTTCATTAATAGCAGCGCAGAAAATCCGAATCAAGTAAATTTAATTCGTCGTTCTCCACCAAGCATATTGCACGGTATTTCTGCGGCATCCAAAGATGCTGAAGAGCTTGACATGGACTTACCTTATGGCATACAAAATGTACGCAAGCGCCACTCGCGACATGGCCTGGATTTTACTAGATCGGTATGTAACGTGAAGAAATGTGGCTACCATGAAACAACTTAATACCTTTTTTGGTCTGCTATTCATGCCAGAGGAACTCCAAAAATTTCATAATTACCATTATTTGTAACCTCATCATCATAGCCAACCCCTTCTGGTTCAATTTTACCCATTTCAGTAACAGTTGCACGAAATATTATGATGACACCAAACCCAGATGGTTTTAATCCTAAAAAATCGAGGTCAGGTACTCACAGACTTGCGTATATCGCACAAAAGACGAGCTCAATGCCTTAATTTCCGTTTAGATGTCCGCATAGGTGTCGAATTGTCTAACAAAGTAGCACTAGATAACATCATCATTATAGCAACAGGTCTCGGCCCGTCCATCGATGAGCTATACTATAAAATCAACGACTTTGCCCCTACTCTTTCCATTTTTTTTAAATTGGCATTACGCTACCGACAGTCTTACATCTGGAAATACTGCGTGTAAGAGAAAGGTAAGACATTTTTTATGTTAAGCTTAACATAGTAACAAATGTCATATCTATCAAAAATATTAAAACATTAGTGCATTAGTGCAGTGGGGTGACTGCTAAATATTGAAATTAAGTTATAATTTTTTTAAAACGTACATATGATTTTTAGCCTAATTACAAGATGCTACTATTGGAAAAGCTAAAAGTAAGTGAAAGAAATAATGGTGTATGTACATATATAAAATAAAGTAAAGAAAATTACTACTATTATTTTCTTTTGGTCTCTGTTAAGCTGCTTATTGAATAGTTCGTAGCTTAACTTCGATTTCATTATATGAGAAACTCGGAAGAAAGGATTTCACACATTTTGCAAATTGTAGAATCTTCCTCATGGCACGAATTTCGGAGGGTAGTATGTTGAAGGGTTTCCTGGATACAATTGTATAAAACTTTGTTGAATGTGTGGTTCTGGAAGGAGGTACAATAACTGTAGGATGAAAGATTATCCTAAGGTTATAAGTTTCCGCCCTCATACTATGCAGATAACCACACCTAATGAAAAAGATTTTTAAAACTTTAAAATAATAAAGGTCTCTTATTGGAAGAATCTCTAGACCTCTAAAAAGCTCTATTGAGGGATGCAGTCGATTTACATTAGATATTCTACGAATAACCAATTTTTTTAAACTAGGATAGACTGAATTTTGTTGAAGGATGCTTTATTGCTAACAATGAGCTTGTGTTTAGCGAACCACGTTCTTAAAATATGCACATCATGATCAAGTCGAACGTATTTGATGAGCCATCAGCTATCGCTAGATCATCTGCAAATGCAGTGGCCTTCCCCAAGAATGGCATATCGAAAATTGAATTTACGTAAACCAGAAATAAAATAGAACCGAGGACAGAACCTTGTGGAACGCCAACTGTAATTGGTTTAGAGCTAATGAGGGTTCCGCAAACTTTAACGCGTTGTACTCTTCCAGTAAGATACGATTTGAACCACTCATGTATAGATCCTCGAAAGCCGGTATGATATATATCTTAGTGCTGACAAGAGGTTTCAGGACCAACCAACTTTCTTGGTTTTCCCCAACATCCACGTCGTTATAAAATTTGCATATTGTGGCGAATGTCGACATCACTAGGCTAGTTAATAATCACGCAACAACAAAAACATGAAGCAGCCACTCTTATGTACAAGGCAACAAAGAGATACCTCACACACACAGATGTAGTCATCAGCCGAAGTTCTTACTTACACATACACACGCATATATGTAGCTCAATTACCAAGCAGGAAATACAGCAGTTCTGGAAGGCGAAACGTCTATACTTTAGTATAAATACATATGCGAATGAAGCAATGGAGAGTATGAAAACAGCGCAAGCTGAGTATTCAGTAATCAGTTTGATTTAACGCACGCAATCAGTTTGATTTGTCACGCTATCAGTTGCGAAGTGAAGTATAATTGTACTACTCCCAAAGTAGGCTAATAAAGAACATTTTGAAATACAGAGTATTGGAGTGATTTATTCAACAGTTTAGCGATTCGAACGTTAACAGAAGATTTCTAATAAACGGAATTTCCAAAAATTCGTTACAATATTAATAACACAATTCGACTAGCGTACGTGAGGTTGCCAATTGGCTTTGGAGCTCTTGCGTTCAACAACCCCTTCATTCCCACAAAGTCGGAATCAAATTTGTGGACGTTAAATCGTATATTTTGGCCAGAAAACAGGACAAAACAAACAAAAAATTTACGAGCAGATTTCGGAATGCTTTCCGAGCCGAATGTAGGTCTCTCTGATAATACTGAGATTCTTGTATCGTCAGTCCAATTATAAAATTACATACATATGTAACAATGAACGAAAATAATTTAATTTGAAAAAGTCACGCTAAATAAAACCAGTTTATGTTTTATATTTCATCCACAGATTATCTATCAGTCTCTGTGTCCCACCAAACGTACGTCAATACCGTTGGAAACATCGCGCTATGAATACCGCCCCAACCAATACATCGAGGTCACATGTGCACATCAAAAGAATTCGAACACCTACGATCTTAGTCCAAATAGGGTAAATATGAACAAAGAACTCATGAATTCTTATCATGCTCTAATGCACATATATTATTTTTTTCCTATTTTTAATTTAATAATCTGTAGGTTTGTTCCGAAGCGGGTTTCTCTTGCATCCAATTGAATCGGACCATACATCTTATTCGACGTAATAAGTTAGCAATCAGTGAATGTTGGGAATTGGAAATTCGTATCGTGCCGTCGGGCTGCGAATGTATGTGGCCGAAACATGATCATGGGGATATAACGGTTTATCATCGTTTACAGAAACGTTTTGGCGGTTATGCCAATGAACAAGCAAATTCTGATTATGAAGAAGGTGAGGGCTACCGGCAGATTCGACCACAACAAAACGAACCTTACGATGTAAATGGTTTGACTCGCAATGAAAATGCTGATGGCGTGGGTTTTGAAGTGTTCGAATATCCCAATTAATTTAAATTCATATATAGATTTTTTCGGGCTTTCTCTTCATTTTACAACGCTGGCAAACTTCTACAGACAATGGTGATAACGAATGTGGTACAAAAAATAAAAATAAATATATTTTGGTAACAGTATTTTGCAAATTGGTCTTGAATACCGGAGATCATTTAGATCATAAGTTTAATGCATTTTTTTTGAAAACAAAACTGAGCTGCAAGTGCAATTTACTATGCAAGAACTAATACTAACTATAGAACATTGAAATAATAAAGATAATTGAAAATTTGTGTACTGATTTTATTATTAGATCGATGAATATTTGGAGGAGTAGCATAGGTAAGTGGTCTTAATCAAACCTGTCGTTGGCAGTAAATAGCGGATCATTGAGCGATAATCGCTAATAACCGCCATACAGGAAAGGGCAAAGCTGAAGGATGTAAGGTCATGGGCTGTGGCCATTTGAACCAGCGCTCAGTTCGCAGCCGATGTCTTGGCTTTATGGTAAGAAATCAACTTAACCGCCGAGTACTTTCCGTGCTCCACATAGAGACGAGATTTTTTCAATATACATAACGTTTTCGGCAAGAATAAGGAGTCCTATGGGAGACTAAAAGAGACATTGGATGACTTAAACGCAATGGTGGGCAATGAAGGCCTCTTTGGTCCAATGTAACATTTAAGACACTGCTCTTAGGACCACTCTGCTTACGGGCACGAAAGCGCACGTTATATTGGAGCATGAGGCGAAGCTGGAAAATCGACGATGTGATTGCGTGGAGCATTAGACGGTGGCTCATAAAATAAATAAAAATAAATAAATGTAAGGCGCAATAACCTCCGAAGAGATCTAAGGCCGATCTTCTCTTCCAATTTGCGTCGTGCTCTTGATTTTCCCTACAAATTGGCCGGACGGGACCTACATGTTTTATGCCGACTCCGAACTTCATCTGCAAGGAAGATGAGTTTTCACTGAGAGCTTTTCATGGCAGAAATACAGCCGGAGCGCTTGCCAATCACTGCCGAGGGGCGACCCCGCTTAGACAAATTTTCTTCTAATTGAAAAACCTTATTTCTAAAAGTTTGATGTTGCTTTGCCCGGGGTGTGAACTTGGGGCGGTGTGGTAGGCGGAGCACGCTACCATCACACCACGGTGGCCATCATAAAATAACGCCCGAAAATTCTACTAGGAAATCCGGCGGAATGATTATGACAACTGCAGGACTGATTATGGCAACTGACTTTAATAATGTACTTAAGTTGTGGAGGAATCACTTCTCATTGCCAGCTAGACGAACACGATACACTAATCGCTGATGAAGAAAAACACGGTAGAATGGCAATATCCTGGCCACAGGCCCAGGCCCACATATCGATGAGCTTTGCAACAGAATAAACGGCTACCTCCCTGATCTCTCCCGTTTTTTTCGCCTCGCGAAACCTGGCATTATCACCGACTAAATCCTCCGCGACCTTATTTACAACATGGACGTTCCAAATGTCGACCATTTTGAACATCCACGTCGATGGCACTACGCTACCGACTGTCCTACACCCCGAAATCTTGGGTGTGACGTTTGATCAGGATCTACATTTTGGTGAGCATGCAATCTCTTGCTGGCTCATTGATGAGCCAACACGGCGCAGGGGCTTAAGGAATCATCTCCGTAAGCATTATGAGGAAATACGGCACCTGAGAACTCAGCCGTATGAAGCCAAAAAACACAAGCAGGTCCTCAGTGAACCCCACAAACAGGCGTCGGACTTTTATGCCAGAAAACACCCTACTGGAGCATCTAGAAGTGCGAAAAGAATAAAGGGCACTCTAGATGGGGCCCACATATGAGCTATTAGGATGCCTGTTACCGCCACGTACCAGATCTATATGCGACAAAGGTCCATCGATAACACCGCCCTCGAGAAGTGCCTTTATCCCTTCACCAACACCTTACAGGGCCTTTGAGCTCCTATGCCGTCGTTTGATACTTCTTGCTGTTCAGCATTTATGTTAATCGTTGGCAGTGTGTTATATAAATCATGGAGCGTGACAATTTGGTAATGAAACATGAAACTTTAAAGCGGCATATTGGCAAAGTAAAACATGAGCAGTTCCGGTACGTCGGCTTAGCTTCTTCGGAAAACTATTTCTATTTTTCGACACTAGCTATTGAACTATTAAGAAGTCTGATCTGAGTAAGACAGGGCATTGTACAATTTAACAAAAATTTATAATGAGTTTATTTATTAAAAACTGTACAAACATACATAAGTCAGGTTTTTTTCACTTACTTTCTAAATTATAATTTTGAAAATAGCATTATCAACTTTTCACTACCCTCACAGAACTAGTTAAAAGTAGATGCAAAGCAATGTAAAGCCTTCTAGGTACTTGAACAGTCAAAAAATTTAAAATTTATAAGTAATTTAGAATGTATCGTCGTCCGGATGTATGAATATCGTATGGATATGTATATTGGGGAACGACTTTCATTAAATTGCGCCTAAAATCATGCAACGATTTATGATTCTGATTTTACCAAGTATTATCAGTGAAGGTGTAAACACCTACAAAACTGTGCCTTGTGTGTGAAAAATTATTATTTAGGTAACAAGGTATTTATGACATTGTCTGCAAACAAATAATTTTATGGCTGCTTGCAGATTTTTGGGTGAGCCTTCCAGAGTGCTGCAGTGCTGAGGATTTATATAATATGATAGGTCATACATTTATGATACAAAACCCGACAACCTTGTAACAGTTATATTAAACCTGGATCCCCAAAAGTTTCTTCTATGATTTTGTGTAGTTACGTCTCTGTCACTGCGATTTCCAGAAGCTATGGAGAACATCTACAGACGTATTTTGGAATAACAGAACAAAAACCAAATTTAGGGTATAATAATTATACACTCGGACGATATTGATGCTCAATACCTTGTATACCATTCTTCATATTAATAAATAACCCGAGTCATTGCGAAATCAAAAGTCGTGTGTAAGGTTAAAAGTAGTAGCCAATTGTTGTCCTTAATAAATTAGTTGTAATCACTAGACATTTTCCAACTTTATTCTTAAATTCGTTAGTTGTTAGAGGTTTCTTAGAGGTGTTTCCTTGATTTGCTCCACAATTTCCAAAACCTTTGTGCTTAAATTCTCAAATACTGCATCTTTCGTTTGACTAGCGTCGATTATATGCCAAAAATCTTTTTGCGACTCAGAAATATGATCAAATACGTTCGCTACTTTTAACTGCATGTCTTTGACTTCATATCTAAAAAGAGAGCATAGTAATAATTTTTCTTTATCTTTAACCATTTACTTTTTTTACTTCGTTGGCCGGCATTTACAACAAGCCCAAAAACGTTGGGAGTGGTATCGAAAGAAGCGTTTTTACTTCGGTGCAAATAATAGGTTTAGAGGTTTGTTTCTGCAGTTACAATCTCCTGTAATCGTAAATGCACACTTACTATGACTGCCTAAGCAGAAAGGCATAAAAACACTGTGAGTAGCGTATTCGGTGTTAACCCAGCCATGGTTATTTCTTTACTAGCTTTACCCGTCGTACGTTGTAACGCCCGAGATCGAATGAATGTTGCGTTATTTTTTCTGTTTTGTTTGTTGATTTATTTTATTATTAATTTATGGAATTTAATTTTGTACGCATATTTGGTGAAACTTTCTGTTAAAACATTTTATTCTTGCATCTTATTGTAATGCATGTGGGTGCATAATAGTTTTGGTTTATTCGTTCGGTGCAAAGATAAACAAATTTTTTTGGTGTTCCAACTCTAGAGCAAGCAACATATAGGCCATGGGAAAAGCACAAACTCTCTAAATTTAAGCCTGCAACAGCAAGCGATTGTCCTTGTGCTTTGTTAATTGTAGTTGCAAAAGCAAGGCGTACAGGAAACTGTAAGCGCTTAAAATTGAATGGCAAATCTGCAGGAATCATTGAGATTCGTGGTATGAGCACATCTTCACCTTTGATTTTGCCGCTGATGATAGTTGCTTCGGTTACATTCGGCCTTAACTTCTAAATGCAAAATCTGGTTCCATTGCATAATTTTGGTGGGTTTAAATTCCGAAGAAGCATGATTGGTGAGCTAATGTTCAAAGTTGATATATGCGCAGGCATCCCTTTTGGTTCTAAGAAGTTTAGAAATTCATTTGGATAATTCACAATTTTATCTTCATCTGTAACTGTGTCGATCGATTTATATTTCGTCACTTCACCAGGAAATTGGTTTCAATGCGATCATTGATTTTGTTAACATGATCATTTTTGGGAGCTAATTTAAAATTCTTAATTCTGAAATATGAAATATGAAAAACTTTCGTCTTGATCGAAGGAACCTAGAGCCAAAATTTGGCGATGATTGAAGTATGGCAAACACGTTTTCATAGGGAACACACACACAGAATTTCATATTTATAGAAGATGTAGATAGACTGAAGCTAAACAATTTTTTTAACGGCGGTAGATTACTAAACATCCAAAAGGCATAACAGCCAAACTCAACAATGCAGTCACACTTTAGGTGTTAAAATAACTTAAGTTTGTACGGCAGCCATACGTCACATAACTCCTTACCAATTTCCTTTATCCTACCATTACGACATCCAGATATATGCAGTATAATATATTCCATTTGTATGGGAGGTGCCACGCTCCTTTTTTCCCAATTCCATATTTTCTTGGAGGTGTTCGGGATTGACCTCATATAACTCCTTACTGAATTTCAATGTTCTGGCATGTATACCTTCAAAGTTATGCAGTACAAAATATTCCATTTCGCTTTTTCTTGGTGGTGTTAGAGATTGACCTCATATAACTCCTTACTGAATTTCAATGTTCTGGCGTGTATACCTTCAAAGTTATGCAGTACCAAAGATTCCATCTATATCAGAGGTGCCAATCCCTTTTATATATCGAAATTATTTTTAGCCTAAAACCTTCCCGTTGATCGAAGAAACCTATAACCAAAATGTGGTGATGATTGAAGTGTGGGATATACGTTTCCATAGCGAATACACACACACACACAATTTGATTTTTATATACATATAGATTGGACGAACAGTGACGGTCAATGCACAAACAGAATTTTTAATATTCACTCTAGAATTGACACCGATGTTTGAAACGCGTTTTACGAAACATTTCCCAAAATTTTTGGTCATATTTTGGCAGTCGGTTGTCAAAGTATTGAGAACGACATGTACCTTTCGCCGCCAAAATTACCACGATTCATCAAGTGCTCAAATGGCGCCTTAAGATAGAAAACTGCATCCGGCCGTATGAGACCTCTTTCGGGTGCCATGCACCAATCAAAGTCTAAACCTTAAATAGGTATAGAAGAAAATCAGGATGATTTTATACAATGACAATAAATTATATTACCTTTAGCGACGCTATATGCTACACCGGAATACGAATATCTATCGACTACTAGCGTTGTTCCACTATTTAATAAATCTTCCATTTCCTTTTTGTACTCCCATCGATTAGCAGTGAATAGAAGATGTATCACTTCATCGCTTAGGTCTTTGCAATTTTTCAAGTATGCATTTATTGAGCTACCAATGTCGGAATTTCGATTGGGGAAAACCATGTGTTTAGCTGACACACCGTGAGTACATAAAAAGTCGTCTGTAGATTATGTGAATTACTTTTAGTAAACTTTTTATTCTAATTAAAACCTACATAATAAACGTGTTTGTGAAGACTTCCCACTACGGTCACAGCCCTCCAAGACTATGAGTGCTCCACGCTGAATTGATGTCATGATTTATAGGATAAGTATTTTATGTAAAAAGAAAACTGTATTTTTTGAATTCAGCAACTATTTATATTTAATGGTATTAACTTATTTTAGATGAGAGCAAACAGGACACATGAAATGTATTGCCGGTAAAATTAAGGATGGAAGCTATTCATAGAATTTATAAAATGTCGATAGTATTAGTGAAGATCGATTTATTCCATCGATATAGTAAACTTTGCCAATTTCATTTAAAAAGGCGAATTCATTACAGGTGATGTTATCCCATCCGCTGATTGCTTCTTCTTGATAATTTTCCATACAAAGCCTTGTACAACAAATTGTCAGTTAATCAAAATCTATGAAAATTTTCTTTTGACTTGACGTTCTTCTGCACGGCGAATTGGTTGAATTCGCTTTGCCACCACCTTGTATGGATTCGCCTTGATTTAAAAATGCAAAATGCCATTACCCAAGGCGAATTCAGTACCAGGTGTTGTTATCCCAACAGCTGACTGCTTCTTCTTGCTAATTTTGCATAAAAGCGTTGTACAACAATAGGTCTATAAACATATGTCAGGTAATTGAAATTAATTAAAATTTTCTTTTGACTTGAGATTCTTCTGTACGGCGAATGGGTTGAATTCGCCTTGCCACCACCTGGAATGGATTCGCCTTGGCCAATATCATATGCTTGAAAACGAAATTTCATTGTGGATAAAACAATACTTCTCCGTAAACGTCGAAATTACAAATAAAACCGATCACCTAATTTTTAAGTGACTAACTTGGTGTCATTTGCTGTCTTTCAGTGAGTTTTACAGCTCCGGCTCACGCTCAATTCTCACGGGAATGCTCTGGATCATTGAGAAACTTGAGAAGCAGATGTCGTGAAATTTTCGCACACGTGAAATGTGATAGGCAGATGTCGCCGCTGTTTTTCATTTAACTCATACGGCGAAAGGCTAAGCAGCGACATCTATTTTTGAAAAAATAGGTATATTAAAGGCCGCGTTGCCAACCTAAAAAGAAGTAATTAACAAATTATGTGACTCACAAATTGAACCAGACTTCTATCTGCATTTATCTGGCTCAGTCTGGCTGTTGTTGCATTTGCATGCAAAATTATTTATCTGGCTCCGGATTTTGCCACCGGATGATAGCTATTCTGTATCTCTTTCTATCACCCGCCGAAGATAGCCCTCTGTACCGCTATATTGAACTTCCTGTCAAAACGATGCCGAAACACTTAAAAGTACCCATCTTAAACATCCTGTGAGGCAGTTGACAGATATGTTTGTACACAACTCGATATTTGCTCAATACATTTATATATACTTAAGCGCCAAATACACGACACGAATATTTCCACGAACATTACCGTTATGTCATGTTTCTGCGACCTTTTCTGTTGTTGTTGTTGTAGCGATTAGGTTACTCCCCGAAGGCTTTGGGGAGTGTTATCGATGTGATGGTCCTTTGTCGGATACAGATCCGATACGCTCCGGTAACACAGCACCATTAAGGTGCTGGCCCAACCATCTCGGGAACGATTTATATGGCCACATTAAACCTTCAGGCCATCCCTCCCTCCCCACCACCAAGTTCAATGAGGAGCTTGGGGTCGCCAGAGCCTCGTCTGTTAGTGAAACGGGATTCGCCGCTCGAAGGTGAGGTTGACAATTGGGTTGGAGAAGCTATATATTGCGCTACACAACCCCTTGAATCCCTTTTCTGTCGTGTATGGTGGTGTTTGCCAGTTCGCGCAAATGTTCGCCAAAAATCAAAATATTTTAATTTTTGGCGAACATTTGCGCGAACTGTTCGTGCGTGTATGGCGAAATAGCTCATAATCGTAGTAATTTCTGAACGGAACAGACGTGCGCGGAAAAGTAAAATGGACAATAAAAAATTTCTGAGTTAATTTATTGAAATGTATAAATCTTTGCCATTATTGTGGCAAGTAAAAAGCAAAGATTAGTGTAATAGAATTAAAAAGAATAAAGATTATGCGACTTTAATCGAAAAATTAAAAAAATTTTTGAAAAGTTGGTCAAATGTTGCCTTGCTCATACGAACGTAATTTTTAAAATCATTTTGTGACGTGAATTCCAGTTCTTTAATAAGCTCACTTTGTCCAAGAACTGCTAGTTTTTTAAACCATTCTCTGCACCAAATTCTTTTTTTGCGATCTTCTCTTTTTTTTTACGCTTAATTGCCACAGCGAGCAATATTGCTGCAGCACAATTGTTGTCCGTATTCATCGCTGTCTGAAAGAGAACTAATGTTCGGCGAAAAGTTCGTATGGTGTATGGCCAAAGCTGCGAACAAGATTGCGGAATGTTCGCGGAAATGTTCGTGTCGTGTATTTGGCGCTTTATGTATGTTTATAACTTGCAAAATAAGAACTGATATTATGGAATGGTAAAAATGTCATCGAAACATCGAACTATCGTTGCTGCCGCTAAATACTCACATCCCTAAGGATATCTTATAACAATTCTAGCATTGCCGTTGAAAACTTTCATTTTTCGACTCAGCAAAACGCTCTTAAGTTGATAGCGGGGAACATGATGCAATTACAAGGTGACTGACGTTGGCAGCTTCTCTTTCTAATCCGCCATTTTGAACTCCCACTCTGAAACTCAATTTGCCTCTTTGCTAAACTACTTTTTCATTCAGAAGATAAATTCTATTAAAAACCACACAAATCAATTTTTCTAGAGAATTATGCAACGGCATCACTTTTTTTCTCCAATTCCATTTTGTGTTGACTTTTCTATCATTCAAACTTGTGACAATTCTCAAAAAAATAGTTGTTTATTCAACAAAATTATTGAAATTTTACCTAATTTTCTGTGTTAAATGATGGTAAGATATTTTATAATTTTAATAACAGCGATATATATTGTTTTAAATATGTTTTCACAGCTTTATTTACTGGTCTTTGTAGGGATAACGCTTGAGACCCGACGTCGTGCCAACAGACGGGCACATAAACACAAAAACGACGTGCCACCAATTGCCATCACCTCCACAGAGATTGAAGAAGCCACCAAAAAGGCCAAGCCCGTTATATCAATAGGCCCAAACGTTATAGCCTTGTCAATACTAAAACACCTTTGCGATCAGAGTGTAGGCTACAAACCTTTCGTTGAATTCCTTTGCCATTCCCAACAGTGGAAAATGGTAAGAGTAATGCTATACGACAGCATGGCTCTCTTAATAATCGTCTAATGGGTATGGTGTCAAAAGACGTGTTTTCGTCCCAGGATCACTAATCTGAAATCGAAAAACAAAAATTGTCAGTAGTTCAAAACATATTAAAGGAAAACCCTTAAAATGACACCGGGTCTCTCCGAAACCGGGGGTGTTATTCATATTTTTTTTTATGCTGAGCACCTTTCTGCGTTCTGCGGTCCACCAACGGGTTTGGATTAAAACTAAATCCGTGCAAATCCCTTTGTACACAAAATATTTTCCTGTGTACAATATTACAACAGCCACATGAAAAGATTCAATTTCTTTTGCAAATATATCCTCATAGAAACTAAATTTTAATATTCGCGACCCTATGTCCAAAACGCAATGATAATTCCACTACTAAAGCCTGGGAAGCCAGATAATAAAGGTGAGTTATATCGACCGATATCACTCCATTCGCCAGTTGTGAAGACGACGGAACCCGTCCTTCTCCCTCATTTCACTGCGAATTTTCGCTTAGCCTCCCACCAGCATGGCTTCCGCAAAATGCATAGCACTACCGCCGCGCTAAACGCTATAAACACCCAGATAACGGACTGAACTAGAAATAACCCCATCAACCACGGCACGTCACTCCAAGATATAGAATGTTCATTCCTTCCCCTTTGTCTTAAAAGATGGACCGCAAATTATCTGAATGGTCAGCAAGCGGCGGTTCAATTACGGGATACACAACCGCAGCAAAATCCTCAAGTCGCTTGCCGGCGGCACTCGGTAAAGAGAGAAAGAAACTATGCTAACCAGTAAAAAGCAATCATGTGCTACGCGTTTGGTAGCCTTGTCTTAAAAACACACACTGGAAAAGGATGCAGGCCTGTCAAAATGCTGTACTCATAACTGCCACAGCATAACGAAATGCGGACAGTTTTTGCTTAGTTATCACAAACCTGGACACCCTAGCAAAGAACTGCTTGATCTAGCCCAACTGAAAGAGCTTTAAGGGAACATCTCCATAGCACTATGATGAGATCCGGCACCTGCCGACACATTCGTTTGATCCAGACGAGCATAAGCAAGCAATATTCACACAGAATTGGTAAACGCTTTTGCCAGGATGCGCCTGGCGAACCACGTTATGAGTATACACTATCCTACCCTTTCAGAAGAACAGAGCACCAGAGAGAGGTGCCGCATCAGGCACCACCAGCACGAAGGCTTTGAAAAATGAATTATGAATCAGCTTATTAAACTCGGGACGAGAGTTTTGCCCCCCAAATACAGACCAAGCGTGGCGGCGAAGTATCTTACCACGAAATTATGTCTATCTCTAGTAGGATAGGTGTATGTATCACTGCTGTAGCTTAAGTACTCTTTAAGGTAGTCCGGAAGTGCTTCTGCCTTAATGTTGTATATACATATATTTCATTGTGTGAAAGGAGAATAGCTGTTTTACGTTCAGCCATTTAAAAGTGTTCAGCATTGATGAAATACTTGTATCATACCGCGCGTTGAGTATATGTCTCATTGCTCTATTTTGCATTTTTTGTAACTTGTTTAATTGTTAGTCGGATGTGATAAACAAAACACAGGCGCAATATATCAAATGTGGTTCAATGACGGATTTATATACTAGTATTTTATATTTCCCTTTTAAATATTTCCATTTTATTTTCATAAATCCAAATTTCTTTGAGATTTTACTCACTACGTAGTCAACATTATCACAGAAATTTAGTTAGTTAGCAATCGAATTGTAGGTATCACTATCAAAGTAACAATGGTTGGTCAACTAATATCTCTGCTTAAGATAAAACACCAATTTTGCAATATATGTGACGTGGGTGACTTATGTCAAAGGTAGAAAATTGGTAAAGTATGACGGATGCGACGACTAAAACTTTACCCATAGCTGGCGCCAAGGCCTTGCTTGGAAATTATTAAGAAGAAGCAGTCACGAAATATTATAACACCAACCAGAACTGAGCTCGCTCCCCCAGCGGGTTAGGGGGCTAGAATATACCCGCGGTAGGTATGCCTGTCGTAAAAGGCGACTAAAGTACCAAATAGATTCAAGGGGTTGTGTAACGCAACCATGTGGTCATAACAAATCATTCCCGAGATGGTCGGGCTTGGTACCGGAACGTACCGGATCTGCATACGTCGAAGGACCATCAACATCGATAACACTCCCCAAGATCTTCGGGGAGTGTCCTTATGGCTACAACAACAACAACAACTATCTAGTCCGTAATTAACCACAAATCACACACAGAAGATTGCACATTCACGAGTTCAAAATTGCAATGCGCAATCTTGTGTGTGTGATTTGTGGTAATTAGCTATGAACAATAACCGGTAACTATGAATAAATTTTAGAGATGGGGATTTTTTTCCTATACCTAGGACCATCTCCAAGGTGTAATCTCCAAATGGAAGCACAAAATAAAAGAGTAACGTCAAAATTTGACAGCTAATGATATGTTCCAAAGAATGGGACATGAACGCCTAAATTTACTATTATGGATTTGTTGTAGATTAGTGCATGTGTAAACGTAGTCTTAAAGGCCAATTAATGATGACTTATAACCATAAAACCATAACCAGATAAAACAGCTGATCGAACCTACCTTATGGAAATCAATGTAATCCATTAATGGTGCAATACCATAACGCTAACGCCATAACCATACCATAGCCAACCAATTGATTTCTGGTTTTTCGCCATATCCATTACCTAAAAATATTTGAGTTGGTGAATTTACTAACTTTGTGTATACTTTATTTATTGTTTTGGATACGTTTTGACTAAGAGACTTATTTTCTGTGGAATATGTTTGTAAATGTTTGCGTTTTCTTCATTTTTATGAAATTTTCACGATTTTTTGGTTAAGGCACCATTAGTCTGGCGTTGGGGTTAAGGAAGTTTAATCAGTTGATTGCCTAGGCGTTCTTGTGTGCATGTTCCCTTGTTTAGTTAGCAGCAAGTGTGCGAAGCCGAACCATTTCAGCTATTTTCCGTGATTTTGAAATCTGTCTGATGTTTATGAAACTATAAAATATGATCACTTTTAAAATCTTGAACAAAATAATACAATTCTGATTTATATTCTTAAATTCCAGTTATTTCGAACTCGTCATGCATGCATATCTGTTTAATTATTTAAAACAACTAATTACTATTTCAGGATACCTAAAACTTGTTTTAAAAACAGTCCACCGTCACAAGTTTATCCAAGCTGCATTAGTGGAAAATGCATCTATATACAAATATTTTGTGATTTCACTTTGCTTTCTCTTCGTAAAACAACGCGCCATGAAGGTTTTACGTAATGTCGAAAAAGCACAGTATTTTTGTTAATTTGGTTATAATATGACAGCACTAACAAGTTTTATTGGGAAAAAATCTCTTTCTTTGCACAAATAAAAGTGTAGGCGCGTAGTGATAGTCCAAGTTTGCTACAGTTTTTTGTCATAATTTCCCATAAGCTGTCAAAAAAGCTGCAAAGAAAATTTAGAACCTTTTTTTTTTGACTACGACTATGCGCCAAAGTGATTCTAATGTGTCGCTTGTTCTGAAGCAGAGGAGGAATTTTAGTTCTGCGAAGCGGTGAAATGTAAAGAAATTCAAACAAAATTTTATGGTTTTTGTTTTTTATCGGCCTATTTATAACTGACTCATGAGCTGGAATCGAACCTTGAAAAATTTTATTAATATTATGCATTTGTTTGACACACAAATTTAATAGTGAATATATAGTTAATAAGGATAGTACATATTTTATTGCATAGATGGTGGATTTATTCTAAATTAGTGTATGTGTAAATTTGGTCTGAAACAGCTGCTTAGACTAAGTTTACACATGCCTAAAACTACAATAAATCTTCAAAAGATAATCTATGCTTTTACATATTGTAACGAATTTACTTGCATATCCTCTTATTTGCAACCTTCTGCTAAGTTCGAATCACTTAAACTGTTGAATAAATAACTCCAATATTTAATAATGCAAAATGGCCTTTATTAAAGTACTTCACAATAAATAACTCTACTATTGCCCGACAGATTGCCTGCTTAATCAAAACTGAATTCCAGCGCCTCTACATTTGCCGCCTTTTATACTCTCTGATTTCCTCGTTCGCATCTTCTAGGCGCTTCCATTTCCAGAATCTAGTAGTTGGCCATCAGCTATCAAATTTCTCAGCTGTAACTACAATTGCACGATTTTATAGCTTCTCTCATTGCATACTTTCGGGAGTATCTCAGATATATCCATGTGGTCGTGCGTTGCTCTCAGCTGCGTGTACCTACAGCGAGCTGCAATTATTCATCTTTTGAGGTTATTAGTGGACTTACAAAAAAATTAGTATTAGTGCGTACACAAACAAAGAATATCAAGCACTTATATTCATTAAAACACATTTACATAGTCATGCTTCGTAAAGTGAATAACCGCTCATAAGCCACGAAGCAGTTCAGTACTCAATTGTCTTATTGAGCAAGAAAATCAACTGTGTTATACGAAAACACTAATTGGAATCAGTAAGAATAACAGTGAAATGAAATGAATATAGTCATATCAGTCTTCTGACGCTAGCAACACAACCATGTACACGAAACTAAACTGAATACAGCGCTAAAGAAAAACCGATAATAAACGAAGTATACAGTGTATTACAAATGAAACCAACATGCTACTGAGTTAAAGCGACTATGATTTGATTAGTATTTGTCTGTACTTGACTAAGTACACATTTAGAAACAATTTTTTGGCTCATGACTAAGTGCACTAATTTTATTAGTACTCAAAGCAGATCTCTGGTAGCTACATATGTGTAGACATAATGATTGATTCGTTTATGTAGATACATAACGATTGATTTGTGGATGTGCATACAAGGCGCTGCTTAGCATCGGCTTAGAGATGGCGGCACCCCTTAGTGTTGCTAATATTCGTAACACTGCCCTCCACCTAAGTCTGATCGTCCCGATCTGACAAATCTCCCGATCTAAACGCTGCTAGCATCTCCAAATGTACCACTCTTCTACTCCGTAGTTTCCCAGTGGTTTATATGGGGTAGATGGTATCACTGATATTCTTGATCTTCTTCACAACTTTGTACGGGCCTTCCCAACTTGGATGGTCCACCTTTCCGCCGGTGAGAGTTGTATAACAGTACCAAATCTCCCTCCAAGAAACCTTCCGAATTATTGTTCTCATCGTACCTGCATTTCATCTTACTACTCATTATCCTTGATGGTTCCCTGTTGTTGTTGTTGTTGTAGCAGTGCTTCGCCCCACCTAACAGCCGCGACCGATCACAAATTGTCATCAATATCCTCTAACGGGAGTCCAAGGAAATTTGCTGTTTCGTTCCCTCGCACTCTGTTGTTTGGCCAATGAACTACTTTGAAGGGCTTGCTCTTGACGGATTGGCTTCACATACTCAGTATCGTTCCGACGTTTCCCAACAGTGGTGCGTCATGGCTTGAAACCACCCTTGTATTCTTTCTGAAAAATTCTTTCAGTCGTTTTAGTGCGTCCTTTAGGGTTTGTCAATGCCGTTATTTTTCTCGCAGATACTTTTAATTTCGCTTTATTTGGCCCATTCGATCCATCAACCTTTTCTTTTGACTTTCGTGGTCTTTGTCGAGTCTTCTCCACCATGACTCGATTACTACTGAACCCTTTCTCCGAACTGAAGTTAAGTGGTATATCCTGGTTCTCATAACGCATCACCCTTCTCTGCACATCGATCTTGATGTCATCGTCAACCAAGAATTCCACTCCCAATATGACTTCTTCAACGATCTCCGCCACAATGAATTTGTGTAGAACCATGACCTTCCCAATTAAGATTTCACAGATCACTTCTCCCTGGACTTGGTTATGCTCGCCTGTGACCGTACGCAACTTTGCTCCAGGTAAAGGTTTTACTCTCCTGTTGATCAAGTCAGATCGGATTAAGGAATGAGATGCGTCCGTATTTACAGTCAGTACACGCTCCTTGCCATCCAACTTTCCTTTGACGGCAAGACTGTTCGATTTTCTTCCAATTTGCAACACAGATATCACACGACATTCAATAGCTGGGGCCAGTTTTCGCTCTTTACATCTGACACGATCTTGCTCATCTCCTCCAGCTTTGCGTTTACGGCCACCCACATTGTTGGAACTATTAGGACTAGGACCAAGATCGCAATGACGTGAAATGTGACCGGGCTTCCCGCATTTGAAGCATTTGATAACTCTTTCACTCCGCTTTTGCGATCCTTTCAGCGCCTCCAATATTGCGTCTACCCACTCTGGCCTTTCTACTTCCACACGGCGTGCTTTTAAAACTGGCTTCCACAGAAGTGACGCTGTTTCCTGAATCAGAGCTTGTGACACCGTTTCTGCGAATGTTGGCTTTGGGTTTGCGTATGTAGCTCGCTTTATTTCAACGTCCCGTATGCCATTTATAAAGCTCTTGTAAAGTGGCATGCTGATGCCACTCAACTTTGGGCTCGCAGCCCCACGCACACACACACACAACAATAAAGTACTCTTTTCTTTGCTTAATTTAAACTTTTATTTTATTTGGTTTATGTTTGTTTTATTTAGTTTTTAATTTCCAATATATGTGTAGTTTTCGTTTGTTTGTTTATATAACTATTTTTAAACTTGTACACGTTCACTTAACTTTTAGTCTTTTAATTTATGTTCACAAATTTCTTTCTTTTACGTTTCATTTTTCGCGTGTTCGTGTCGTGCCGGCTCAATCCAAACTCTAAACTGTAGAAAAAATACTGACGCTTCAAAAGCAACTTTGCCGGTATGCAAAACGCATAACGGGAAAATCTTATGATGCGATGGCGTGATAGAGTCGACTAACGGAGGATTCAGCCAATCAGAATTCTCCGTCATTCGACTCTTTCACCCAGTAATGCCAAGTGCATACATGCATGGCTGCATCTTTTTTTATTAGAGGGGGAGTTGCCAGATTTAAATGCAGTGACCCAATTTGACACTACATCATCCCCCTTTAGAAAAGAAGAATTTGGCAAGGTGATCAGTCTTGCCACATTCTTCTTTAGGCTTTACTAGGGTTAAGATATAAATTTATAAGAAAATGAAATATGTAAAAAATAATGTTTTCAGTTTGAAGTGAACCGTTACTATTTATATGCTTATTAATAAATTGAGTAAATATATATTTATTAAGTATTTCAATCTAACATATGAATTTTGTACATTAGGCCGTATTAAGAATTAACATTAATAGTTTGTTTAGTTTGGCCTTCATTGGCGTGTTCTTAAAGTAGGTTTATATTTAAAGATTATTTTCGGCTATCAATTTAATTAATTTTTTGTATACGATTTTTGTGTACAATTTTTTCAATTTTATTAGTTTCATCAAAAATTTTTACATTTGGTCCATCGATATTCTTTATTATGTAGGGACCTTGATATATATTTCTATGTTTATTTCTCGGTTCTGTTTCCACTACAACCCTATCATTAATTTTAATTTCTAAAGGCTTAGCCGTTTTATCGTATAATTCTTTATTTCTAATTTTATGTTTATTAATCAAATTTCTTGCCATTTTATGAGATTTTTGCATTCTATATTTTAGTTCTTTTGTATAATTTTCTACATTATAGATCGGATCGATTTGTTCCTTTTGTAATTCATGTGGCATTGTAGATTTTCTGCCAAATATTAATTCGAAAGGAGTAAATTTATTATCAAAAACCGAACTACTTGTAGTATTATGTAAAAATGTAAAATACTTCAAATACGTATCCCAATCTGAATACGTTTCATCTAGATATGCACGTAAATATTCGTTAAAGACTCTATGGTTTCTTTCAACAGTACCAACAGTTTCGTGGTGATAAGCTGTTGAGAAATCATGATTAATTTTTAAAAGTTTTGTTAATTCCGAGAATAATTCATTTTTGTATTCCGTCCCTAAATCGGATCTAATGGCTCTCATTGTACCATATGTTAGTATAAAGGTTTCAAAAATAGCACATGCGATAGTTTTTGCTGATTTATCTGGTACAGCTACTGCTACCAGGTATTTAGAAAAGTCACAAATCATAGTAACAGCGAACTTGTTACCATAGTTTGATTCTGGAAGTGGACCTATTGTATCGATAATCACTATGTCAAATGGTTTACAGGGTGTGGGAGTAAGGACAAGATTTTCTTTTGTTTTTGGTCTCACTTTATTTAAAAGACATTTATTGCAATTTTTCACAAATTTCGCTATATCACGTGTCATGTTTTTCCAGTAATATTTAGTTCTTAATTTGGCATATAACCTTTTTGTTCCGCAATGGCCTCCTAACAGTGGATCTTCGTGATAAATTGTCATAAGTTTTTGTTTCTGTTCAATGTCTGTTACGGTCTCTACAGGGTCCGTCAATATTATTTGTAATGATTTTAAAATTTCATTTCCGCGGATCTTAAAATTCGTAATTGAAAAATTATTGAAAAATATATCATTTTTTGGCCATTCTAATTGTTTAATATTGTGATTGTCGGCTGCTTTTTCCAGCCTCGAAAGTAACTCATCTAAATTCGTTATTTCGTTAGCAGTCACGAATTTAAGTAAATTATATTTTTTATGTTTTAAATGCGCATAAATTTGTAAATTGGAGATCTCCTTATGTTTATTATATTGTATTGTTGATTTTACTCGCGGTATCTTTTTTGAAAAATCGTATGAAAATTTATCATAAACTTGTACTTTATTATCGTTAGAGGTCGTATCATTTAAACTTATTTTTTCATTTTGTAATTCTTGTTGTTTAGTTTGTGATCGCGTTTTAACGGCTAAAACGTGTTTTGTCGAATCTTTAATCTCGTCTATACTTATACGCGAAAGAGCATCAGCCACAACGTTCGATTTTCCTTTAATATATTCAATTGTAAAATTGTATTCTGCTAAATCTAATCTGATTCTAGAGAGTTTCGAGGAAGGATCTTTCATATTGAATAGATAAACTAATGGTCTATGGTCTGATTTTACCGTGAAATGTGTACCGTAGACATACGGCCGAAAATGTTTTATAGCAAAATGTATTGCTAAAAGTTCTAATTCTATGATTGCCTTTTTCTGTTCGGCTTTATTGAAAGATTTTGATGCAAAGCAAATCGGTAAGTCATTATCTCCATGCTTTTGGCTTAATATAGCGCCACAACCACTCTTAGATGCATCTACAGTGATAATAAATTCTTTTGAAAAATCAGGGTATTGTAATAATTGAGGAGACATTAATGATAATCTTAATTTTTCGAAAGCATTTTCGCAAGCATCATCCCAAACAAATTCAACTTTTTTCCGATTTAGACGATTTAAAGGGGCTGCCAGTGACGCAAAGTTAGGTATAAAACGCCTATAATAATTTGCAAATGCAACGAACCGCCTAACAGCGTCTTTGTCTTTTGGCTTATTGTATTTTTTAATTGCGTCTATTTTTGAGTCATCTGGCAGCAGGCCTTTGGAGGTGCATTTATGGCCTAAAAAAGTTACTTCAGAACGAAGGAAATTGCATTTGTTGGGATTTAACTTTAAATTGAATTTTCTACAAGTTTCGAAAACTTTTTCTAAATTTTTGAGGTGATGTGTCTCGCTACATCCGATGACGATAACATCGTCAATGTACATAAAAGCTTGATTTGGCGAAATGCCTGAAAATGCTAATGACATCATACGTGAAAAAGAGTTTGGTGCTATATTTAAACCGAAAGGTAAAACTTTCCAACGAAAAGCTCCTCGATCTGTACTGAAAGATGTAACGTCTCTAGAATTAACATGAAGTGGTATTTGGTGAAAACCAGAAAAAAGATCTAAAGTCGAAAAATATTTGGCTCTGCCAAGATTGTCGAGTATGTCGTCTACGCGTGCCAACGGAAATTTATCTGCGATAAGCTTTTTGTTGACTGCTCTGAAATCAACGCACATACGGTAAGACTTTTGGCCTGTAGGATCCTTTTTCGGCACCAAGATTAAAGGGCTGTTATAATTAGAAAAGCTGGGTTCTATTAAATCATTTCGCATTAAATTTTCGACTTGTTTATTAATTTCTTCACGTTGTGTATATGGTAAACGATAATTTTTTATATAGACTGGATTTTTATCAGTTAAACGTAGCTTTTGTTCGTAAAAGTTATTTAAAGTCATACGATCAGTTTTTAAAGCGAATACATCGGCATATTTTAAGCATAAATCTAGTAATTGTTTTTGAGCATAACTCGGCATTTGATTTTTCAAAATTTTCGTTAATTCCTCTAAGCGTTTTTGATCTTTTGAAGTTTCATTGATTTTGTAGACATTGTAGTTGGTGATATCTTCCGTTACGATATTGCAATTGTTGACATGTTTTACTTCGTCAGTAATATTTAAAATTTTTATAACTGGATTATTTGTGTCAACAATGCACTTTGCCGTAAAAACACCATTACAGATTTCTTGCGAGTCTACAAAAACAGGATTATCGCATTTTGGTAATTTAAATAACCGATAAACTTCACATCTCGGAGGAATAACTAAAGAATCGGTACTCGTGCCGTGTAAAATTGGTATATTTGCGTTATCTAATCCGGTATTAATGGTTATGCTATCGCTTGCGTAATTAATAATGCATTTATTAAATTTTAAAAAGTCTTTGCCGAGTATTCCGTCTGAAGGTATATTGAAATCGTCGTTAACTACATGTAAAGTATGCGGTATTAAGAATTTATATGCAATTAAGTTGGTTTTTAAGGTTCCTAAAGTTGAAATTGTTTCAGGCGTTACGCCTGTTATGTTTGTTATTTCGTTAGTATTAAAGTTACAATTTTGAGATAAACTTGAAATTTTGATTAAAGAAATATCTGCTTGAGAATCTACTAGAAAAGTACATGGTTTGTAGGAATCGCTACATTGAAGTTCAATAAAATCTGAATAATTAAGGTTCAAGCAGTAGATGGATTTTAATATTTTTGAAGAAGATTCGTTTAATTGTCTAAATCGTGATTCCGATCCCCCAGTGTTCGCTCCTGAGGGTCGTTCACGTTTAAAGCGCGTACATTGGCATTACTTCGTGAATTTGAACGTCTATTATTATTAGCCATATCGTTACTACTACTAGGCTGATTGTTTCTATTAGTGCTATATCTGTCATTATTACCTCTATTAGAATTATTGTACCCGTAATTATTATTGTTGTAAATATTTCTATTTTTATTGTTGAATCTCGCATTTGGATTGTTGTACCTATTATTGAAGTTATTACCTCTATAATTTCCTCGAAAACCTGTTTGCCAATTACCACGAGTACGGAATGCTAGTATTTGTCTTTCTTTTACCTCATTATTACGTTCGACTATCATTTTTGCAACTACGTCTTTTGAATCACTGAAGGTAGTTGAAGCCAGGATGGATTTGACCAATTCTGAACGAGTGTTCAACCTGCACACATTCACTGTTTGCTCTACGGCCATTTCATGTGCCTTGGCTTGTGTCATACCTTCAATAATCAAAGAACGTTCCAATGCGTCGGATAGTTCTTCAACGCGCTTAGCAAAGTCTGAGTAATTATTATTGATGACATGTAAAGACGCGATTTTACCAGAAACAACTTTCGAGTTGTCGGGTTTTATTCTATTTCTCAAGGCAGTCTTTATGTCATCGACTGAATTTATTACGGTTGGTAATGCTTCGCGTGCTTTTCCCTCAAGTTTGGATTTCAAAAATGCAATAAAAGTACTATTTAAATTTTCATCTGAGAAGATTTCAATTAATTTTATTTTGTCGATAAAAGATTCTAATGCCAGTGGATCGCCGCTGTAGTTGTCCCTAATAATTGAGGCGCAACTGGTAATGAACACCTTTTTCTGTTCTGAGGTTGCCATGATTGAAATATTGTTATTCGATTGTAAATCTGAAGAATTATTTGTTGAAGGCAAATTGGAAGAATTTGAAGTAGAGTGAGAATCGGAGAAGTCAGTTCCTGACTGAAAATTGGAAGTGCTAGTTAGTAGGTTGTCTGAATTATTAGACGAATTTGCTGAAGGCTGAGTGTTTATAATATTAGTTACTGACTGAAAATTTGAATTATTATTTCCTGCGATATCTGAGTCATTAAATCCTAAAAAATCTTCTTGACGAGCTAGTGAACACCTTCCTTTAGAGTTTGATTTATCGCTGGAATTGCCCTCAGAATCGGACATGTGTTTGAAACTGGGTAATTTTTTTGAAAATTATTTTAAAAGAAAAAAATTTTGTAAATCAGGTAAATATTTTGTAAATATTATTTGAAAATCCTGTTAATATTTGTCGCGTTTGGTATGAATTTTATAAAATGGTAAGTCTGGTTAAGAAAATTATATAATTTGTTTTTTTTTGAAAACAAAGGAACATCCGGTCTGCGGATTTTCTCTAAATTATATGCTAGAGAAATGCCTACCCCCCTTCCGTGCCGAACTTAGTCGGACTTACCGACTGTCCCCCACTAGGTTAGCCCCGCTAGCTAACCAATGGACAGGCTGTCCTAAAAAGGACACTTGGTCTGTGGTTTCTCGCCCCCCAGAATGGGCTTTGCAAAAGGAAATAGGCAAGCGTGTTCCGGTTTTCTTTTATTTTGTGAAAAACCGAAACAGGCTGGTATATTTTTTTGGACTATTGGAAAAAATATAAAAAACCGCACTTGTTTTCACAAGCCTAACCAAAATTTTTCCGAATATACGGCGATGTTTACGACCACATCGCTTTATATTGAAGGTATGAAAAGTATAACGTATATTATATCACGTACGCACCGCTTTTAATAAAATTTCCAAAATGTTTCTATAATTCCTATAGCAATCGAACGAAATGAATGAAAATATTTTATTGTTTCCAAGTTAAATTCAATTTTGTATATGAAGGCAAAAATTTCATTTCCTGGCATGTCAGAGGACGATTTTATTATAAAAATAATAAATTTTTGATTTAAAGAGGCTTAGAAACGGATTTGCTGTGATAAATTCAATATTATTTTAATTTTTCTCAAAACCATTTCGTAGGCGTTTCTAAATGACTTATAAACAAAAATGCACGGTTTTATAAGCTTAATGCAATTTCCATATTATTATAACCACTAAATTTCAAATATTTCCGAGAAGTAACTGGTTTAAATATTGCCAAAACACTAAAGTTTCAAGTAAATTTGCAACGCAAATCAATAGCTGAATATTTGTATCGTTAGGGCATTTGAAATTTATTAGTAGGCACCTTAAAATATATAGTTGTTTATTGCTATGATCGGCCTTATGGCAAAACGCAAAACTCGAAATTTTAAATTTAGTTTACTTTGAATTATTATTCAAATTTTAATCAATGTTGGTAGAAATATATGTAAGAATAATTAGAAATAGAAATAAATGGTTACATACATACATTTACGGCAGTTATCCCTTTCTGCTGCCGTTCTGGTACTGCTTTTTCATGGTGCTGCACTGCTGCCAATATACCTTCCGCTGCTGCTTTTTTTGTTGGAGATGCCTCTGTCGGCGTTTGCTATCCCGGATTTTTCTTTCTCTGCTGATAAAGTTGATTTCACGGCTTTAGCGCCGTTATTTATTCGCCGTTATATTAAATTGTTTCTGGCGTGATTATGTGCCGTTAACCATGCGATTGGCTTTAGCGCTTTTGTTTGCTGTACACACCAGCATATATGTATATGTATATAAGCCAAAACTGCCGTGGCTTTATTATATTTAAAAGTTTTACGAAAATTTGTTTGTAGATAATTTGTTAAGTAGTTTGTATAAATTTCGTGATATTTATGACATATTTGCATTTTTTTTTTTTTTTTTGCGTAGGGTTAAGTTTCCATGTATTTAGTTGAAAATGTCGAAATTTGTTAGGATTTAATATTAAGTAATGTAGTAAATTTTCGTAGTTTGAGTAGAAATTTTGATTTGTTTTCGCCAGTATTTCGAACTTGAACAATTTTTGTAATTTATTGATTTTATGCTTTTGTAGTAATTTTTTGAAAATGGTCCAATAAAGGAGTCCAATGATGAGGCATATACCCACACATTTTGGGTTTCACTCTACGGCACTTCATAGTGTTTTTTTTTTTAGCACATTTATTACAATCTTCACGCATTTTACATATGTAAAATTTTAGACTGTCCAGTTTTTCCACTATATTACAATCTGCAGATTGTGTCACGGTCGCCATGTAAAGTGGCATGCTGATGCCACTCAACTTTGGGCTCGCAGCCCCACGCACACACACACACAACAATAAAGTACTCTTTTCTTTGCTTAATTTAAACTTTTATTTTATTTGGTTTATGTTTGTTTTATTTAGTTTTTAATTTCCAATATATGTGTAGTTTTCGTTTGTTTGTTTATATAACTATTTTTAAACTTGTACACGTTCACTTAACTTTTAGTCTTTTAATTTATGTTCACAAATTTCTTTCTTTTACGTTTCATTTTTCGCGTGTTCGTGTCGTGCCGGCTCAATCCAAACTCTAAACTGTAGAAAAAATACTGACGCTTCAAAAGCAACTTTGCCGGTATGCAAAACGCATAACGGGAAAATCTTATGATGCGATGGCGTGATAGAGTCGACTAACGGAGGATTCAGCCAATCAGAATTCTCCGTCATTCGACTCTCTCACCCAGTAATGCCAAGTGCATACATGCATGGCTGCATCTTTTTTTATTAGAGGGGGAGTTGCCAGATTTAAATGCAGTGACCCAATTTGACACTACACTCTAACTCTTTACCCTTTCAGTATATTCCACGGGTGCGTCCGCATTCGCTAAATGTGCCAGCCTTTCAACATCCGACGCAAACTCTTGCAATGTCTCACCAGGCTTCTGGAAGCGGTTCAGTAGCTCAATTTGGTATATCTGTCTCCTGTGTTCGCTTCCGTATCGACGTTCTACAGAAGCCATCAATGCGTCATAATTGTACCGTTCGTACTCTGGAATAGTCTGTAAGATTTCGGCAGCTGGTCCTTTCAATGCTACGAAAAGTGCAGCAACTTTATCTTCCGCATTCCAATTGTTCACTGCTGCGGTCTTCTAAAACTGTAGCTTGAAGAACTGGAAAGGAAGAGAACCGTCAAAGGATGGTGCTTTTACCTCTGCTCCATACGACCCTTCAAATCATCGACTTCTGCCTGAAATTGCAGCAACTTTATCTTCCGCATTCCAATTGTTCACTGCTGCGGTCTTCTAAAACTGTAGCTTGAAGACCTGGAAAGGAAGAGAACCGTCAAAGGATGGTGCTTTTACCTCTGCTCCATACGACCCTTCAAATCATCGACTTCTGCCTGAAATTGAGCGATTTTTTCATCTTGCGCTTTGATGTTACCCTTGCTGTGCTCCTAACTGCGAAGATATGCGAGTTTCTTGTGCTTTCAACTGCTCAGCCATATATGTCTTCTGTTCTTCTAACTGTGTTTCCATCTTGATTGTTATCTGTGTCGACATTTCTGAAATAAACGTTTCTTGTGCTTCGATCTTTGATGTTATTCGTGTCTCTTGGGATTCCATCTTGGATGTTATACTGTTCTCTTGCGATTCCATATATGTCTTCTGTTCTGCCAGTTGAGATGACACTGTCGATGTTTGAGCAGATATTGCAGCTTCAAGCCTGTGCTCGTAACTGTCTGCGATGTTTCATTTTTCACTTAAATTTTTTTGTCTCCTCGCCATCAAGAGGAAAGACATACTCTTCCACGACATTTCTGAAATAAACGTTTCTTGTGCTTCGATCTTTGATGTTATTCGTGTCTCTTGGGATTCCATCTTGGATGTTATACTGTTCTCTTGCGATTCCATATATGTCTTCTGTTCTGCCAGTTGAGATGACACTGTCGATGTTTGAGCAGATATTGCAGCTTCAAGCCTGTGCTCGTAACTGTCTGCGATGTTTCATTTTTCACTTAAATTTTTTTGTCTCCTCGCCATCAAGAGGAAAGACATACTCTTCCACGTTAATTCCTTCTGCTTCCATTTCCTCTCGTAGTCGTGCCTGAAGTTCGAGTTTAATGTCGGTTGTATTCAATTCACGGCTCTCCAACTCCTTCTTCAGTTGCTGGATCTTCAATTTACTGAACTTTGCCATGTCCAAGTTGTATTTCCAATCTTCGGAATTTATTCAACAATTCCTCTTCTGACACCAATTGCAACGAATTTACTTGCAAATCCTCTTACTTGTAACCTTCTTCTAAGTTCGAATCACTTAAACTGTTGAATAAATAACTCCAATATTTAATAATGCAAAATGGCCTTTATTAAAGTACTTCACAATAAATAACTCTACTATTGCCCGACAGATTGCGTGCTTAATCAAAACTGAATTCCTCTACATTTGCTGCCTTTTATAATCTCTGATTTCCTCGTTCGCATCTGCTAGGCGCTTCCATTTCCAGAATTTACTAGTTGGCTATCAGCTATCAAATTTCTCAGCTGTAACTACATTTGCACGATTTTATAGCTTCTCTCATTGCATACTTTCGCGAGTATCTCAGATATATGCATGTGGTTCCGCGTTGCTCTCAGATGCGTGTACCTACATATGTGTAGACATAATGATTGATTCGTTTATTTAGATACATAATGATTGATTTATGGATGTGCATACAAGGCGCTGCTTAGCATCGGCTTGCAGTTGGCAGGACCCCTAAGTGTTGCTAATATTCGTAACAATATATTCCATCCCTGGCAACTAGTTTACTTCCCGTAAAACTTTTACGTTTCTATTTTATTTTGTGCTTCCAATTAGAGATTAGACTCTAGAGGTGGAAATTTCTAAGAAAAAAAAAATCCGCATCTCTAAAGCTTGCTCATATTTACCGATTATCGAAAATGAAGATAAACTCGTTATATGTAAACTAGGTCTTATGTGTTTTTTTCCCATCATTTTACACCAAAAACCAAATTTAAATTTAAATGTGAACTTTGAATTAGTACACACATTTTTCAAGCCCAACAGTTTATTCAGAATATTTTGTTATGGAAATGAAAATTGCAAAGGGTGTCGGAGTTTAATAATCGATTTTTATGAGTGTCCAATTGTAAACGCTGCGTTGCACAAAATGTAATGGGAAATTCACAAGGTCTCATATTCGCCGTATGTGCTTTACTTTAATCGAACTGCTCAAATCTAAAAATATTACTTTATGAGTAGATCAAATATTGCATCGTTTAAAAATTTTGGCTACCTTACAACTTTGTGTATTACAATTATTGTACATGCCTTAAGGGCCAATTAATGGTGACTTATAACCATAAAACCATAACCAGAAAAAACATCTGATCGAACCTACCTTATGGAAGTCAATGTAATCGATTAAAGATGTCATACCACAACGCTAACGCCATAACCGTATCACAGCGAACCAATTGGTTTTTGGTTTCTCGCCATATCCATAACTTAAAAGTATTTGAGTTGGTGAATTTAATAACTTTTTGTAGATTTTGTTCATTGTTTTGGGTACGTTATGACTAAGGGACTTATTTTTTGTGGAATATGTTTGCAATTTTTTGCGTTTTCATCATTTTTGTGAATTTTGACGATTTTTGGGTTAAGGCACCATTAATTGATCACAATGGAGATGGTTATGGTTACGACTATGGCTTTAAGGTGAAGGAAGCTTAATTGGTCCTTTAACGACATTAAATTTTCAGAAATCGAGAGCGAAATATATCAATAAATATCGTTTATGACCGAACCACAATGAACTATTTAATTTAGGTGCGTTCAACGCAGTTTTATGCATGACAGTAACATCGCCACAATTGCGCAAGATGGTGCGTTTGTATATATTAAGGAACTTCAGACTTGGCAACTGAAATCTATTACACTTTGCCAATTGACATACAAAATTCGCGAAGCACTGTTACAAACATTCTCACTATACAAGAAAAAAACTTGCTAACTTATTCTGTCCCTTATTCATTTGATTAATGCAGTTTTTAATTGCAAAAAGAATTGAATTAGTACCTAAGAGTGTGAAAAGTAATTACACTTGCAATTTGTGAAATCACCCATAGCCAAGGCAAATGCATATATATAATACTTCTATATCAATACCTTCCTATCTTCCTAATGTGCAAATTTTCTGTCAATCATTATTTGCTGAAACTGTGCAAATGTACGTTCTGCGCATAAGCGGGCTTTGTTAGAGTTAGTGAATTGTAGTAGCGTGTGTAAAAAAAGTATTAAAGGGGTCACAACGGGTCACTATCCCCTTTACCGAACTTCTGCAAACTAATTGTTATAAAATCTCAATTTAGTCGATTAAACAATGAAAAGGCCAACAAATACAATACAAGGCTTGATGTATTTAATATTTAAACTTGGGCTGCAGCCATACAAAGTACATTATTTACATAAATAGTAAAACAAAAAAAAAACAAGGCGAAGAATTCATATTTTTGAAAAGAAAAAAATTCAAATATACATGTATACAAATATACTTATACAAACATCCCAGCAAGCATTTCCTTAAAAGTTTTTACAAATAATTTAAAGTGAATTAGCTTGAACAAACGATATAAAAACGTTTTCAAAATTTTACTTATTTTCAGTTTTTTAATGAAGTCAATTTTTGATGAAGTAAACAAAATATGAGTACTGGGATGGCTGCTATTGGTGTTGAAATAATATAAATTTTTTTAGATTTTTTTCTAACATACTCTTTTTCGTCCGTGCTTTTTTTCGTTTTAAAAAACAAACGAATATCCAAATAAAAACTTATTACTTCACACAGCTGTGTCCGGTGATTATTAAAGATGTCATTGCTAAATAAATGTACAATACTAATAGAAGCAAGGCGGCTCGTTAAAATATACATATATTTAATTCCCTTTTTTACAAAAATTTAACGACAGCCTTGAGATTTTGTCTCCTTCTCTCGTTGTATATCTGTACTGTAATGGTCGACAGACTGCACAGTTCAGTAGTAGTGATATAGAAGTATTACATATATGGGCAAATGTCGATTTCTTCTTCTTGTGCTTTACATGTAGCAAAAGTTGAGGATTGCTCACTTTTGTACGTCAGATGGTGCTGGTGTCGCTTGGTCTGCTGTTCTCCATAAAATTTCATGCAATCTACCATCATGCGTAAGACTTCATTGAAAGCATCTATATGAAAAAGTTAATTTTGGCTCGGATATTACATATATTTTACATGTAGCAAAGGTGGAAAAATTTTATCGATGAACATCATGCCATTACATGCCATCTATTCATCTTTCAGCACGTATAGCCCCGTCACATTGTCAAATTTTCATATAGATTGTTTTACTCAAGTCTGAAGTTTCTTAATATTTATAAACGTAATATCTTGGTTGATTGTGACGATATTGGCCGTGTTTTTTCTTACACGAGTAAACTTTTACGTTTGTGCTTATCCTCGCTTATATACTGCTTAGGAGACCCATCTAGCGGCATTGGTTAAACAACTAGCTACAGCGCAAGGTGTACCGAAAAACGGAGACACAACCCTCTGTTGTATGCCTGTGTATAACATGTAGCTGAATCAGTTTCGATGAATTTTGGATACACACCATTTTTATAGGTGAAACATACACATATATTTCAGTTACATCTGAGTATTAAAAATTAGTAGTACTAACTTTATGCGCAGCAATTTCAGAGGTGTATTTAAAGTTTGACGCTTAGAAGTCCATAAAAAGTTTAAGCGTAAACGTATACGCATGTAAAAAAAAAACACGGCTATTGCTGGAAAGCATAAGGCAAGGTGCATACGAGGCTACGCGTCATAGACGCTGCAAGTGAAATTTGTACGTTTTGATGCCGAACACATGTATTTGAACGGCGAGCTACATACGAGGCGTCAGCTGCATGAAAGCGACAAATCATGAAATTTTCGTGTAGCTAAGCGTACAGCAATGTTGGTCGCTGAGCGTACGTACGCTTGAAAAAAAGGAAGAACAAGATGTTTGTTTACATTTTTTTGTATGGAAATTTGTGTAATTAGTTAAAAAATGTTACTTTAGTTAATAAAAGTGCGTGAAAGGTATATTACCAAAGCGAAAAAGGGTATTAAACACCACAACAGCTTGGTTAGACATTGTTGAAGCGTTTAAAAGGCTAAAAAGTGTTGGAAACTAGAAATCGCCCTTATCTCTAGTCCGCGGTGGTTTAAAATTGCCTTTCATAATTTACAAAGGCACGGGGATGCAAAGAACGTTTAATACCCATTTTCCTTTGGTTTCGGGGACGGATATAGCTGAAGATAATTAATTTTTTATTTTTTTTCAATAATTGTTTGCTTTTTGTAGCGACGCTCGAAAGTAGCTTCGTGTGCAGATCTTGAGGCGTATAGAAATTGTAGCTATATGAAATATCTTGTACGCTTCTATGACGCGTAGCCTCGTGTGCACCTTGCCTAAGCTTGTGTTAAACGCATATATCTTATATATTAAAAATTTAATTGTGCCGTGAGAGTGTGGCATCCCTGTTCAGCTACCTACATTCGGTATATGCCCAACAAGCAACCCTGGTGGGATTTATAAAGCAGCCCTGCCTATGAAAATAAATTCATAGAAGCAACACTGGTTACAGAATTTAAGAATTGTGTGCTTGGTTAGCAAAAGAGTCGTCAAAAATATTAAGAAAACTAACAAATTGCTCTCAGAATAAGTGTTTTTTTGAAAATTCTTCTGAAGATGTAAACCAGCATATAGTGTAAAGAAATAAAGATACTTGGTTCGTAAAAATGAGGTGAAAACTTTGATGCAAAACTAGCATTTAGTGAAAAGGTGTTTTTGTTAACACGAAAGGTGGCAGAAAAAGGTATCGTGTGAAAATCTGGTGAAGCGCTCTTGTAAATACCTGAAAAAGTAGTGCACCGAGAGCAAGCAGGCGGCACATAAATTCGTCGTTATAGGAAATTACCCATGGCGGAACGATACAAGGTGGCAGCATGATGACATACCTACAAACAAATAAAAATTGCATGTACTTTGTTTTTGTAAATTCGATGGACAAATGTCAAAATCGTACTGCGCCGGAAGTTGATGGATCAAATCTAATAAAAAAAGGTTTATAATCAGCTGTCCCATGCTGCCACCTTGTATCGTTCCGCCATGAAATTACCCAAATGACAGGGAGATTTTGCCGTATTTAAAAAAACTATTTTAGCAAATGGCAACCCGTTAAAAGAATGATTGAGAAAATTAAGTATGTTGACACATTAAAGGTGATGCATGCAAGTGCGAGTGAGATGTAAAATTGTCAAATCGATGTAAACAAGAATTTGTACAAAAGAAGAAATTATGCGAAAACAGTGAAACGTGTAAAAGAAAGTGTGATTTTGACAAGTGAGATCATGTGGATTGAATCAGCTTATTAGCACACGTTTCGTAGAATACTACATTCCTAAAAAATAATTGTTTTATGCAATATTTTCGTAAATTTCTAAAATGAGATATGTATATTTGAGATAAAATATTGAAAATCGGTTTCAGCCATAACAAGCAATAGTAGCGACGCGAAATCGTACCGTCATGCCATTCGCCGTGTAAAATTCATTGAAATGCAGTCTCATTCATATTCTTATATCTCCTTTATCAGCATTCGCTTTTTGTTGCGGTAGTGCGGTCAAAAGCAAAATTGGAATTAGGAAAATTGAAAAAAGTTGCCGGAGTAGGAAGCAGCATATGAGAATAATTGTGTATAGGTGAGATTAGTGTGGCGTATGGATAAAAAAATATTTCACTAAGAAATCCGCATTTGTATTTTGCTTATTACAAAAGGGCCCATAAATTTGGGTAAAGCAATATAAATAAAAGTATATATTAGCGATGCACAATTCGGGATAAATACCAAGAAGTTAAGTTTAGTGGTGTGTTTGTAAAAAAGTGGTGCCCGTAATTGTGTGTGTTGCTTTTTCGACTGTGTGCTGCTTGCCACAAACCTATGCTAGTGCCGTCTGCGCCATTCACCTTGGTCAATAAACCAAACGGGATTTGTTAAAGGAGTTTCCTAAATCTTGGCATAACAAAACATCATGGGTTTGTAGAAATTCTAATCAACTCCAGGCAAAATATATGTATATCGGGAATACATACATACATATAAGTATTAATGCAGGTTAATTGTAGAACACTTATTTGGTTTAAAATTGGATCAGCTCACTTAGTAAATATGCCAAACACTAAATCCGCCTTGGTATTTTGATAAGACAGTAAAAAAGCGGGGTGCCGGTGTGGATAGCTTGGCACAACATAAAAAAAAAAAATTATGTAAAAAATGGTTAGCATTCATAAGATAGACCATTTAGTTTACGCTTAAGGAAGATTCAACTGTTAATTAAAAGCTTGAAATTACTGCATATGTCATAAATCTTAAAGACACGCCCTTAAAGTTTTGGGGAGTTATCGATGTTGATGGTCTTTTGCTGGATATAAATCGGGTACGTTCCGGTAACAAGGACCATTAAGGTGTAAGTCGGCTCTTACGACAAGCATACCTGCCGTGTGTATATTCTAAGCCCCCTAACCCGTTGTGGTTATTGTGTTTGTACCTTCAGAAACAATTGTCGACAATTAAGAGGAGCGGTTGCTTGATATTGGCAGAACTTTGCGAGACATGAATGCCATATTGTGTGCTATCAACACATTCTGCTAGATAAATTCATCAGCCTCAAAACTTCAAATCATTTGTCAAATGCCTATCCATGAACTTTCTGAACAGCACTAACCCACGTTTTCCATGCCAATCTTCAAGCATATTGTAACGAATTTATTGCAATTCCCCTTATTTGCAATCTTCTGTTAACGTTCGAATCACTAAACTCTTAAATAAATAACACCACTATCCAATAATGCAAAATGGTCTTTATTAAAGTACTTTTTAAAAATAACACTGCTACTGCTCGACAGATGGATTGCTTAAATCAAACTGATTCTCGCGCCTCTACTGTTGGTGCTTTTATACTCTGTGATTTTCTCGTGACATCTTCAAGGCGCTTACAGAATTTACTTAGGTACTGCCATATAATTATAACTACAGATGCACGTGCATAGCTTCTCATATGCGCGTGTATTTGTGAGCGACACTTCCACAATTACAACTGCATACTTTTGGGAGCATCTCAGATAAGATATCTGCATGTGTTTGTGCGTTGCTTCTCCGCTACGTGTACGTACATCTGTGTAGACATAATGATTGACTCGTTTATGTAGATACATAATGATTGATTTATGGATGTGCATACAAGTCACTCTTAGCATCGGCTTAGAGATGACAGTACCCCTTATTGTTGCTAATATTCGTAACAATATGATACGCTTGGCTCCGCCTATCACATCTTTAAAATTCAACTTGTGGATTAGTGTACGCGCCTCTGCAGCCGTTGCTCTTACCAGCCCCAACAAATGACAGCCTAATTTCGCTAAGAGATTCTAGAAAATCAGATAGTCCTTTGCGCTTCTCAAACCGCTCACAAAAAACACAACTTTAAAGGGCTCAACAGTTAAATGTCTTGGGCTAAACTTTGCGCGTGTTTATTTATATGAGCTGCATATGTGGATGATAAATTCCTCATGGTTGAGCTTTTCAAGTTTGAAATATATATGTTGTATTATAATCAACAAGTTTTTCAAAACTTGCACGATAAAACCTTGTGGTAAGGTAAACTTGAATATGCAAAACGATGAGACCAAATCCTGTCAACAGCATGGCTTTAGAAAACTCCATAGCACCACCACCGCGCTAAATGCCATTAGCACCCAGATAATTTAATTAAATTTATTTATTATTACGGCTGTTTAGGCCTAAAACTTAAACTACTAAGTAAAATTCATTATTATATCATTTATTTCTATTGAATATGCTGTTGGAATGCCATGTGATTCCGATCAGCATATTTACTGGCGTAACAAACGGACGAGTCTGGGAGCCAGTCATTTAAGGAAGGTTGGAAAGGACGCGTTTCCAATCCTCCAGGGCTCCCAGCTTAAGGCAACAAAATTTGGAACTTATATTTTTCAATTATATTTGTATTTTAAGCTGTCGGAATGTATTGGTCTCCGATCAACACAGCTAAGCATGTCTTTGGATGTTGGAAATTGAAGTGTACCCAATCACCCCTCAACTTTGTTTAGTAAAGAGGCTGTCGGAACGCATGAAGACTCCGATCAGCACAGCTCAAAATATATTGGGAGGTTGAAAAGGACGTGTTTCCAATCCCCCCTGCTCCAACTTTTGTTTGACCTTATTTTGGTTACACATCATATAATTTTATTGTTATATTAATGCTGTCGGAATGCGAGTGATCCCGATCAGCAACAGTAAATATAGGCTGAAAATACCGAATTCCAGCGAAATTTGTTGTTGGAACTGTCTGGAGTTACTGGTGGCGACTGATTTTCTTTTCCTTAGGGCCGGGTGCATTGTATTTTGCTGCTACCACCCTGCAAAAATCGTTGGACCATGTGGTCCACTGGAGTACTTACCATTATACTCCACTGTAATGCAGCAATGGTCGAACTCATGTTTCTACACGAACATATTGTAAGCCGATCATTGCTCGTTTTTAACGATTGTAATCACTACACGATGTTTATTGAACTGTGGGTACTCCATGGATTACTCTGATGTAATGCGGAGCTGGAGTATATGGTCCCGTCCTAGGACATCGCAATGTTAATTAGACCATATTTTTTGTATAATTTGTGGTTAATTTTGGAGCACTCCGTTGGTCCATAGCGAGTACTCCATACATGCATGCATGGGGTACTCGCGATTTTTGCAGGGCAGTATTACCATTCCCTTTTCACGCTCCAGTATCGGTATGTCATGTAAAAAATAAAAGAAAAAAAACTTTATCTTATTGGAAGGGTTTTACAATGCTCCAATAAACTTTTTTTAAAATTATTGAAGTTATTACTACTTTTTATGTGATTAGGAAGTTCATTGAAATATTTCAGGCCCTTATAAAATATAAATTGCGGTTTAAATCAAAACCCCACCATAGAACAGTACTCGTTGCGCTACAGCTATCAAAAGCTTTTGATACGGTCAACCATGGCACGTTACACAAAATCTCAAATCAAAAAGGTGGACCGCAAATTATCTGGGTGGTCCGGCAGGCATCGGTGCAATTCAGAAACGAAACATCAAAACCAAGAAAAATTAAACAAGGTGTGCCACAGGGTGGTGTCCTATCCCCACTTTTGTTTAACTTCTACATGTCAAAACTACCTTCGCCACCAGAAGGAGTTACTGTCGTTTCCTACGCGGATGACTGCACAATACTGGCCACGGGCCCGGGCCCACAGATCGATGAGCTTTGCAACAGAATGAACGGCTACCTCCCTGATCTCGACTAAATCCTCCGCGACCTTATTTACAACATGGACGTCCCAAATATCGACCATTTTGAACACACAGAAAACCATCTACATAATGAGGCGAGAATACTCCCCATCAGAGAGAGAAATGAGATATTAACCAAACAGTTCTTGCTGAATACCCATAATCCTGGGCATCCCAACACGCATCTGATTGTAAGCCAACACCGCCGAGGAGCTTAAGGAGTCATCTCCGTAAGCATTATGAGGAAATACGGCACCTGAGAACCCAGCCGTATGAAGCCAAAGAACACAAGCAGGTCCTCAGTGAACTCCACAAACAGGCGTCGGACCTTTATGCCGGGAATTGCCCGGTGAATCCAGTACTCAAGGAACAGTACCCAAAACTTGCAGAAGAGGAACGCCACTCCCCAGGGAAAAGCGAGTCACTCTAGCTCAACTTCGATCTGGATACTGTAACAGGTTAAACTCTTACATATCCAGAATCAACCCCGGCATACAAAATATATGCCCCGCTTGCAATGTGTCCCCCACATGACACCAACCATCTATTTAATTGTAATGTGGAACCAACGCCTCTAACACCCTTCTCATTATGGTCCCCCAAGTTTCCTTGGACTCCCGTTAGAGCACATTGATGACAATTTGTGATCGGTCGCACCTATTGGATGGGGCGAAGCACTGCTACAACAACAACAACAACAACAAAATGATACCAAAGCTGCTTAAATTTTTGAAAAAGGATACCACTTCTTCAGTTATTTAATGTTACACAAACGTCGTTAATACAATAACAACAATATCGTTATTCCTTAGAAATACCTTGACATGTTGACCATAGCATCTTTTGAATGCACGTTTAGGCTAGGTAATGGCATATGAAGATAATACAAATAGACCTCTAAGAACATTTCTTTGTGTTCTCCCAAAATAACGCCGTTAACTTTCCCACGGATGGATCAAAGCTGGAAGGAAAGTTTGGTGGGGGACTTGCCAAATTATTGCAGCGTCTTCCAAGCGGAAGTTGCTGCGATTAAGGATGAGGCGGTTGAAATGCTATCCAGTGCTACTACGGTTAGGGAATTGAACATCTACTCTGATAGCCAAGCGGCTATAAAGGTCTTGAGTTCAACTATAGTGCGATTGAGGGTGGTCTGGGATTGCCTCACCTCACTTGCGATTGCATCGAACTATTTGGGTGACACCACCTCTTGCAGTCCTTTTGACCGGGAGTGGAATGCAGGAGGTTAGCCGAAATGATTGCATTCACTAAGCCTCATCTATCAATGGTAATTGTGGTTTTGACAGGGCATTATCAAATGGGAATCAATATACTGGAAACCCCATCCTGCTGCATCTGTATAGAGGATGACGTGGTGGTATCAACGAGTCACTTTGCTTGATTGTTCAGCTTTTGCCAGAACTAGGCGAAAGTATTTCGGTCGAGACTCAGTTAGATCTCCGAAGGATTTATAGAAGGTCGAGATCGTTCTATTAAAACTATATCGTTGCTAACCAACGATAACGACCTTCGACTATTGTCGCAGCTGCAGATGTACAGGAGAGGAGGAGAGTGTCCTGCACCTTCTCTGTCATTGTCCAGCGCTTAGTAGGCATAGGTTGGCCATCCTTGGTAAACCTTTTCTTCATGACCTTGCTGAGGTCTCTAGCTATGAAGTCAAGGCTCTAGCAAAATATATAAATTCCACGAAGTGGTTTGACCCGCTTTAGGAAGGGTAGGGGTCCTCTTTGAGACCCTATAGGGTATTACAATTGTCCCATTGGTGGCCTAAGTAGTGAGCTGATACCATAGTGCCCAGCTCAGCCCTCGCAATTTAACCTAACTTAACCTAACGATTCTCTAAGTAGCTATACGTCACCGTTATTTTTTGTGGTATTACAACGGACCTTCATGATGTCCAATTGAGCTTCCCCTACCAGGGTAAGCTACCACCTAAACTAACCTAACCTTATCTATGTGATTACTTGTCGGGGTTGAGATTATGGATACTCTTTGGGAAGAAGAAAGTATCGGAAACCGATTGTTAAACTCTTTTTGTTTGAAGCTCACAGCTTCGCGGGTTAAGTGTAATCTTATTGAAAGTACTTACTTAATTGGCGCTTAACCGTTTAAACGGTTATAGCCGTCCAACAAGGCGCGCCAGTCGCTCCTTCTCTCTGCCAACCGGCGCCAATTGGTAACCCCAAGGGAGTTTAAATCGTTTTCCACCTGGTCCTTCCAACGGAGTGGGGGTCGCCCTCTACCTCTGCTTCCATAGGCGGGTTCCGATAGAAACACTTTCTTGGCCGGAGCGTCATCTTTCATTCGCATAAAATGGCCTAGCCAGCGCAGCCGCTGCGTTTTAATTCGCTGGACTATGTTGATGTCTGCGTATAGTTCGTACAGCTAATCGTTAAATCTTCTTCGGTACTCGCCATAAATCTTTCGAAGAATTTTTCTCTCTCCTATTGAAATTAATAAAGTAATAATACATATCCTGATTCTACTGATGCCTGTCAACCACTCAATTTGGATTAAGTTTTTCAGTTTAGGAACTTCAACCAATGTTCAACAAACAGATTTCATTGAGAAGAACAAAAGAAGTAATTAAGATTCAAAAATAAAAATTGGTTAATAAGAAACCTAATTTGTTTTGTTTATCCCCAGGCATAAATAATTAAGTATAAATGCTCGCAAATTGACAATATCAACACTAAACATTATTCCAGCCAGAATCATTAAATCTAATTAACAACAACGAATAAGGTGCAATGTCTAATAACAATCCCCATGGACACATAACTCAGCCGACGCAAAATCCTTCATGGAATCATTTGCAAGTAAGTTAGTTTTTTATTCTAGCTGCTTACAAACATACGATACATATTTACTTACATTTGCATTTTCCTAATTTGAAGTCAATAACAAATTACACTACTAACATTATTTGGAAATATGTATAATATTTATTATTACTAATTTGTGAAATGCACCAACATGCATGCATATGTACATACATACATACATACAAACATATATGGCAATCATTATTATTTATATCATTATAATTCTTAATTGTTATATATATATATGTACTTAAATACAGATACCGTCATATATACCAAGACAGCCACAATTGGCGCACATGTCCAACGAGCGTTCCATGGTGCGTTCACCATCGGCATGGCATACACCGGCACCGCCACCGGACTCGCTATATAATTTTATGTCGGCCAATCATAAAAATGTAAATGTAATTAATATATCCCCATACATGCTTTAACGATTTCAATATAAAATAGAATACTTTCTATTTTCTTTATAATTAAAATGCTTTATCTTTTGTCGATCTTATGTCAAAGTAAAGATTTCTTATCATATTTTTTTTTTTTTAATTTGCTTGGCCTTTTTTACTCTTTTAAAGAATAAACACAAATTATAATTATTTACAAATTAATTTAAATTTAAATAAATTTATCGTAAATTTGTATATTATTTTTATTTTCTATTATTTGTTGTACGTAGCTTCTTAACAAATTAATCAACTACCATCTTATGGTCTGGTAAACGCGTTACCATAATTTAATTGAAAGACTTTTATTGTCAAAAGAGCAAGTGTCCGCAAAATGCCTAATCGGACATTTAAAAATGGCGTATAAGTAGCTTAAGTCGATGCTTGTCCCAGAATTTAATTCCTTTTTTTATTTATGGAACGACGTCAATCGGCTTGGGTAAATACTAATCTAGATAAATTAATGCAATAATAAAAACCTTGCGTTAACCTGAAGTGAAATGAAGTTATAGAATTAATTATTATGCTGTTATTGAATTTGAACCCATTCCTTTCTCTTGACTATTTTCCGATTCATCTTCCCAAAGGTTTAGGTAATATACCTGGATCTGGTATGCTTCCGAGCCGGCATCTTCTGGTAAATGTTTAGACTTCTCAAACCTTTGAACAGCCTTTTAGGACAAGCATGCCTACTGGCGGCTGGCGTGGTGTGATGGTAGCGTGCTCCGCCTACCACACCGAAGATCCTGGGCTCATGCCCCGGGCAAAGGTACATCAAAAAATTTAGAAACCAGTTTTTTCAATTAGAAGAAAGTTTTTCTAGCGGCGTCGCCCATCGTCATTATTTGGCAAGCACTCCGAGCCGTTCGGAGTAGGCATAAAACAAGTAGGTCCCATCCAATTTGTACAAAAAAATAAGAGGAGTACGACGCACGCTTCCCACGGCTGCCGGTTCTATGTACCGGAGCGACTCGGGATTTTTCCCGACAAAGGACTGTCATTTCAGCGTGACCCCATTTAATTTGTTGCGTCCCTCCCACAAATTGTCATCCTCCCAGCAGCTCCTTGCAGCAGGACTGCTCCATATTCTCTTACTCCGGGAAGGCATCGAATCCAATCCGGCGTCTCCTGACCCCGGTCCTGAGAAATGGTTTTGCTGCATCTGCCGGAAAAGAATCTTTTTAGGACGCTCCTACTCTGTTCAGTGTGTCTCGTGTAAGGGATGGTTGCATCGGACAGGTTGTTCTGGGCTTGATCCCAAAACCCGACGTCCACGTAACTTTTATAAATCTTTTGTGGCTCCTTGCTGTTCTCGCCCAAGGGCATCCCGTAGTCTACGCCTAAGCCCCCCCCCCCCCCCCCCCCTTTACCTTCCAGCAGCCCCGCTGCTCAGCAAGCCACAACAAGTTCCCGCTGCTGCTCGCGCCCCATGGCGCCAACAACTCAAACAGCTGCTACCACTCATAATTACTACCTTCGTAATAGAGTCGGTAGCAATGCTGAGCATCAGCCCCTGCCCCCGTCTTCTCCCCCCCCCCCTCTTTTCCGGCAGCAGTAGGTCAGGGAAACAGACTCTTAGTCCCTACCTCCGTGTGCACCGTCTGCCAGCACAGAATATATATGTTTGCGACATCCGCCCAATGCAGCTCCTGCCTTGGGTGGTGCCACTTTCCTAGATGTTCTGGTCTCCGCGACCGCAATCCCCCGACGGGTTTCATCGCGCCATGTTGCCAGGTCGCAAACCCAAATCATCCGGGCACCCCAATGCTTGCCCAAGGACGCCCAGTCCCAGGGCCACAACAGCAATTGCGTCCTGGCCTTCCACAATCCAGGCGTAGTCACCCGTCACTTACCCCCACAGTGGCGGTGTCTCCCCTTATGCACTTCAGAATTCTGCAGTTAAACTGTAATGGACTAACTGGGAAGATTACGGAGATAGTCGATTTCATGAAGCGGCACAACATCCGCATTGCTGCGATTCAAGAGACTAAACTCACAGCAAGATCTGCATTGCAGACCTGCTCTGGGTATAATGTCCACAGGAAAAACCGCGAGAGCGGAAATGGAGGCGGCCTCGCGTTTATCATACACCACTCTGTGCAATATTATATATTTGATCCTGGCATCGACCGCAGGGACAATGTCTTAGAACGTCAAGGCCTATCTGTTAGGTCAGGCGACGCAAACCTAAAAATTATCAACATCTACATCCCTCCTGCCACCTGTTGCCCCAGTGGATACCGCCCTAATATCAGAGCCTTACTCACTGGCAACAATCGCATTATCTTAGGCGATTTCAATGCCCATCACGATCTATGGCACTCAATCTTGCGGGCGGACAGTAGGGGCGAGATGTTGGCGGATCAAATAGAAGAAACGAAGTTCTGCACAATAAGCGGAGACGCCCCCACACGTATGGTAGGAAGCTGTCACAGTTCGCCAGATATCTCAATCGTGAGCGCAGAACTCGTAAACTGCGTCAACTGGCAGCCGATGGTAACATTGGCATCCGACCACCTGCCTATACTTATTTCGCTCGAGCGTACCGCCGACTTCATCGTCACCGAAAAACGCAATTTCATAAACTTCAAAAAAGGAAAGTGGGAAGAATATAAATCTTTTACAGACAACCGCTTTGCTGCCGTCCCTATCCCGACCGATGCCCGCCAAGGGGAGCGTGCCTTCCGTAAGGTCATTGAATCCTCCTCGGCACGTTTCATTCCCGCCGGGAGAATTCCCGAAATCCGGCCCCACTTCCCGGCGGAGGCCGCAAACATAGCGAGAGAACGTGACCTTATAAGACAGCTTGATCCAGGCGACCCCCAAATAAGGGATATAAACCAACGCATCAGATTACTTGTGGACGAACACAAGCGGGCGAAATGGGAGGAGCACCTAAGAGGTTGTAACCTCTCTACCGGTGTGGGTAAACTTTGGTCCACCGTAAAGTCCCTATCGAACCCGACTAAGCACAAAGACAAAGTTTCCATCGCCTTTGGCGACAAAGTGCAGTCGGATGCGAAAAAATGCGCGAGCGCTTTCTGCCGACAATATATAATGCATCCTACGGTCGACAAAGATAGACGGAGAGCCAATAGACACGCACATAAACACAAATTCAGCGCGTCACCAATCACCATCACCGCTAAAGAGGTTGAGGACGCCATTGGTCGCGCTAAACCATCCAAAGCAGTGGGCCCAGGCTATGCCAGCCATGCCGATGCTTAAAAGCCTAGGGAAAGAGGGTTTCAAATATTTAGCGCATGTCTTCAAGCTGTCTCTTTCCACCTTTGTCATACCCGAGAAATGGAAAATGGCCAAGGTGGTCCCGCTACTAAAGCCTGGGAAATCAGCTAACATAGGAGAGTCGTATCGTCTGATGTCTCTCCTATCGCCAGTAGCAAAGACGCTTGAAGCCATTTTGCTCCCTTATTTCCAAGCAAATTTGCAGCTAGCCTATAAAATAAACGGCTACCTCCCTGATTTCTCCAGTTTTTTCGCCTCGCGAAACCTGGCATTATCACCGACTAAATCTTCCGCGACCTTATTTACAACATGGACGTCCCAAATGTCGACCATTTTGAACATCCACGTCGATGGCACTACGCTACCGACTGTCCTACACCCCAAAATCTTGGGTGTGACGTTTGATCAGGATCTAAATTTTGGTGAGCACGCAGCCGCAATTGTTCCGAGAATTCAGAGCCGTAACAAAATCCTCAAATCCCTCGCCGGCAGTACCTGGCGAAAAGATAAAACGCTCATGACTACATACAAAGCAATTGGCCAGCCCATTACGTGCTACGCGTCACCCATATGGTCGCCAAGCCTAAAAATTACCCACTGGAAGAAGCAACAGGCCTGCCAAAATACTGCTCTCAGAATTGCCACGGGCTGTCTTCTTATGTCCCCAGAACACCATCTGCATAATGAGGCGAGAATACTCCCTATCAGGGAGAGAAATGAGATGCTGACCAAACAGTTCCTGTTGAATACCCAGAAACCTGAGCATCCCAACAGACATCTGATTGATGAACCAGCACCGCCTAGGGGCTTAAGAAGTCATCTCCGTAAGCATTTTGAGGAAATACGGCACCCGAGAACCCAGCCGTATGTAGCGAAAAAACACAAGCAGGTCCTTGGTGAACCCCATAAACAGGCGTCGGACCTTTATGCCGGGAATTGCCCGGTAAATCCAGTACTTAAAGAAAAGTATCCAAAACTCGCGGAAGAGGAACGCATACTCCCCAGGGAAACGAGTGTCACTCTTGCTCAACTTCGTTCTGGAAACTGTAACAGGTTACACTCTTACCTATCCAGAATCAACCCCGACATACAAAATGTATGGCCCGCTTGCAATGTGTCCCCACATGACACCAACCATCTCTTTAATTGTAATGTGGAACCAACGCCTCTAACACCCCTTTCCTTATGGTCCACCCCTGTTGAAACGGCAAGTTTATTTGGACTCCCGTTAGAGGATATTGATGACAATTTGTGATCGGTCGCGGCTGTTAGGTGGGGCGAAGCATTGCTACAACAACAACAACAAGGTGTACGACGCAATTTGGAAGAGAAGCTCGGCCTTAAATCTCTTCGGAGGTTATCGCGCCTTACATTTTTTTTTATGCCTAGTGGCGATTATGCTACTTTGGACTAGGTAGGCAATTGAAAAGTAAAGTCCTCTCTCGGCGAACGAAAATCATACTGTACAAGTCACTTATCGTATCCGTCCTGCTATATGGGACAGAAGCATGGACCGTGACAACAGCAGATGAAGTGGCTTTGGGAGTGTTCGAGAGAAAAGTTCTTCGAAAGATTTATGGACCTCTACGCGTTGGCGATAGCGAGTACCGAAGAAGATTTAATGATGAGCTGTACGAGCTATACGCAGACATCAACATAGTCCAGCGAATTAAAACGCAGCGGCTGTGCTGGCTAGGCCATGTTATGCGAATGAAAGGTGATGCTCCGGCCAAGAAAGTGTTTCTATCGGAACCCACCTATGGAAGCAGAGGTAGAGGGCGTCCCCTACTCCGTTGGAAGGACCAGTTAAGTAAGTAGGTAAGTGGCGATTATATTATAAGTCGTGTAACCTGCCAGGGATCCGAGTAACAAATCTTCACCCCTTCTCCTGTTGTTGTTGTTTTAGCGATAAGGTTACTCCCCGAAGGCTTTGGGGAGTGTTATCAATGTGATGGTCCTTTGCCGGATACAGATCAGGTACGCTCCGGTAACACAGCACCATTAAGGTGCTAGCCCGAACATCTCGGGAACGATTTATATGGTTACATTAAACCGTCAGGCCATCCCTCCCACCCCACCCCCAAGTTCCATGAGGAGCCAGAGCCTCGTCTGTTAGTGAAACAGGATTCGCCACGGATAGGTGAGGTTGACAATTGGGTTTGGAGAAGCTATATATTTCGCTGGCAACCTGAAAGGGTTGCGCTACACAGCCCCTTGAATCTAGTATTTTAGTCGCCTCTTACGACAGGCATACCTACCGCGGGTATATTCTGATCCCCTTACCCGCTGGGGTATCACCCCTTCTCTTACCTCACTATACAACTAATATTGACTCCTTCTGTTCAGTAGCAACCGGTCTCCCCTATACTGACCGCATATGCAATATCGACGCATGCAAATAAACGATGAAAAAAAACTTAAAAACTCTTCTCTTCTCATAGATAAGTGATAGCATTTCTTATGCCCTTCTACTACCTACATTGTGTTTTTAAGCAGAGCAAATGGCAAAATAACCGTTAAGACGGTTAAGCGGCAATCAAGTAAGTAAGTAAATGGCAAAATAGAAACTCCAAACGAAGTGCTATCTGTGCGAGACAAAAAAAGTCTTATTGCTGTTTTCGGCATTGTTATGCATAACTTTGGCTTTTCTCTTGTTTTTGTTGTTGAAGGAGGACAAAACGGAGTACCTACTGTTATCAAGCAAAACACCTTTTCGTATTGGCAACCACGCAGCTATTGGCAGCCATAAATACGATATAGAAAGACTTCGACAGCGAAGAATCCTTCTCGTCAATGAATGCCATTTTGGACTAGGTAGGCAATTGAAAAGTAAATTCCTTCGAAAGATTTACGTACCTCAACGCGGTAGCGACGGGGAGAATCGAAGAAGATGAGCTGTAAGAGATTTACGCAAACATCAACATAGTCCAGCGAATAAAAACAGCGGCTACGTTGGTGAGGCCATGTTATGCGAATCAAAGATAATGCTCCGGCTAAGATGGTAATTTTATCGCAACCCTCCATAGAAGCAGAAGAAGAGGCCGGCCCCACTTCGCGAGAAGGACCAGGAGGAACGATTTAAATTCCCTTGGTGTTACCAAATGGCGCCAGTTAGTAGAGTGAAAAAGCGACTGGCTTGCCTTGTTGGTCGGTCATAACCGTTTAAACGGTTAAGCGCAAATTAAGTAAATAAGGTTTTATTTTTCGGTCTTAAGTTGTTGTTTTAGCTTCTTGTTTTGGTTGTTATTGTTATTGCATCGGGTCACTCACCTCTGTTCCCACGTTGCAATCCAAGTTGTTGTAGATAAGTAGTAGCGCGATAAAAGACAAAGTTCTGCATAACAATGCCCATAGAGCAAATATCAATACATTTTTGTTTTCCTCTCGACCCACTACAAATAGCATTTAGTTTGGAGTTGTTATTGTCATTCGCTCCGCTCTAAATCACGACGTGGCTCGAGGCAGAGCAAAAGAAATGCTATCACTTTTCTATGCTGCGGTTCTGCCCTAGATCTGTTCAAGTTCAGAGACAGATCAATAGCGCAAGAAAACTATAGAGCAATATAGAATTTTCAATCAATGGTGAAAAAAAGTTAACCAAAAAGATAATAAATAACTTTATACAAATTTATTGCAAAGGGAGACATTTCGTACTTCGAAAGTTCATGTCTTATGCTTTGGATACAAACTTCGATAACGTGAAAATAACTTTTTTGTTTAGGGTTCGGTCAAAGAGGATAAATTATGATGTATAATTATAATTTATCCTCTTTGGTTCGGTCTTTTGAAAAAATGTTTTGGTTCAATATCCATGCAACAACATACCTACAAATACTGCAAACCGTGTTAAAAAGATGCATACTCACGTCTATAAGATTGTACATATGTTTTTAACAGATATTTTAAACTCGGCTTGGGCTACTTTTCATGCAAACAAATGTTTCACTTTCACTATTACTAACTTGTTATATATATGTCTACATATATTTGATTAACATAACATAAATATTCACTCACATATTCTCCACACTCCCTCTAGCTTGAACATCAGATGAACTCCTTGCTGCCCCGTTCGCTTTTACCACCATTCGACTCGATGGATCTATCACTGCAGTCAAGTCGTAGTTCCAGCTCGCCACTAAACAAAGGCCATGGGCCTGGTATGCTGCCACATGAATATGGTGGTCATAAGCATTCAGCTGCACTACAGCCACCAGGGCCACCACCTCATCAACATCAACAACATACACATCAACAGCAGCAACAAGCTCATCAGCATCAACACCAGCAGCAGCAGCAGCAACAATCACATGGACCAAATAGCTATCCAATGTGAGTTAAATATTGTATTAGTTAAAAAAATAAAATATTAATAGTCATTATTTTTATGAAGACTGCAAAAATTAACAAATATTCATGAATAGCAGAATAATTATATTATCTTGGCATTAATTAGTTGTTGTTGTTGTTGTTGTTGTAGCGATAAGGTTGGTCCTCGAAGGCTTTGGGGAGTGTTATCGATGTCTTGGCCCTTTGCCGGATACAGATCCGGTACGCTCCGGTACCACAGCACCATTAAGGTGCTATCCCGACCATGTCGGGAACGATTTATGTGGCCACATTAAACCTTCAGGCCATTCCCTCCCTCCCCACCCCCAAGTTCCATGAGGAGCTTGGGGTCGCCAGAGCCTCGTCTGTTAGTGAAACAGGATTCGCCGCGGATAGGTGAGGTTGACAATTGGGTTTGGAGAAGCTATATATTCCGCTGGCAACCTGAAAGGTTGCGCTTCACAGCCACTTGAATCTAGTATTTTAGTCGCCTCTTACGACAGGCATACCTACCGCGGGTATATTCTGATCCCCTAACCCGCTGGGAGGCATTAATTAGTCAAGCATAGTAATTAAAAGTTGCAGTCAAAAAATTAATCTATTATTTGTAAATGAAAATAATGAAATATTTTATTAAATAATTTTGTAAAATCAATGGCCCACTTGCAGGACGGCCTTTTAACACAGAGTTAGCTTCTCATGTGGAGTTACACTAATACAAATTAGAAGATGAAAAGTTCTGCAACTGGGTCTATATGAAAGTAGTAAGTTGAATTTAACAAACAATATTTAATTTTTTGTGGTCTCTTTCACAGACACAATTTATCATCAAATTCACCTTCTAGTTTAGCGCAACAGCAACATCAACAATCACAACATGCACTTCACTCACAGTTATCAGCGCTACAACAGTCGTCACCAGCTGCACATGGCATGCAAAATGCTACGCCTCAATCGCCAGCTTCACCAACTGCAAACCAAGGCCCCAGCAAGTATATGAATACGAACGGTAATGATTGTGAAGGTATGCTACCGCCTGCTGGTGGTGGTGGAGGTGGAAGTAATTCTGGAGGATCAACAGGAATTGGTGGTAGTAATAACAATGGCTCGGGCAGTAACGGCGGGAGTAATGCTGCTGGCAATAATGGTGGTGGACCAAGTCCTGTACATCCATATATGCGCGATTCGAATGACACGCCAACACACATGGGGGACAGCTATGGAAAGGTAACTCATTTACCGTGCAACTATGAGGCTGAGGTAGGCTGAAGTTCATGGTTGGCTGTTTTGTATTGAAAACAAAATTATTTTTATTTTGATAATAATTAAAATAGTTGCAGTCAAAGGGCGGTCGCGGCGGTGGCGGTACAAAACCCGTTGAGTTGGGTGGTAAAGATTGTGGTTATCTTTCGCTTATATCGAATAAGATGCCATCTCACGCACAACAGCAACATCAGCAGCAAACGCAAGTTTCTCCAAAGAAACGTATGTTAGAAAGTTCATTCGCTTATATCAATATCGGCAATTAATGTATCACTGTTTTTTCTTCCTTTACACCTTCAAGACTCACCAATGCGTAACTATCACACACAACAACAACATCAACATCTTCAACAACACCAGCAGCAGCAAGCATTTAACAATCCACAAACTTCAATGAAACATAATGGGCCTCACACTCCACCTACACCACAATCACCAGTTATGCATCAACAAACTGGTGGACCATTACATGGTATGGATTATAATCAAATGCAACCACCAACGCAGGGCGCTTATCCACCACATCAACAACACCCTCAGCAGCAGCAGCATATGTCACAACATTTAGCACCCCCACCGCCACAACATGCTTTACACTACCCACCACACCCGCATGCACATTCGCACAGTCTTTTACCGCAACCAGCATCACAGCAACAACAACAGCAAGCAGCACAAATGTCCCAAAAAAATCAGCAACATCATGTTACACCGCCACAACAACACTTGCATCAAACAATGCAACAAACGCAACATCAGCAACAACATTCTCTTCATATATCGCCACGCATGCACCTACAGCATCAGCAACATCAGCATCAGCAACAGCAACAACCTTTGCCAACACATCAACAGCAAAAGAACTCATCACCACCAATGCACCAGCAATCTATGAATGCCACCACAACTACTACAACGCACCAACACCACTCAAATTCTAGTAATCTTACACATTTGAATGATATGACGCCTGCTGCTTCCAACTCATCAAGCTCTTCAGCATACAATATACATTCAGCTGATATGAAAAAAAAATCTCCTCACACTGATGGCACTGTAATAGCTGGTCTTTCGCCAACAGCTGCAAGTACCGCTTCAAATAATCCTTATGAACCGAATAGGGGTGGTGCACCTAGCGTAGCTTGCATACCTGATAGCGCTGAGTCACCTTCCCCAGAAGCGATTTCGTCACATTGCGAGTCGATAGACTCCAACAGCAATAGTAGTGGTGGTGGAGGTACCGGTGGGGGTGGAGGTATTGGCGCTGGGGTTAGTTTTAGGCAACGCTTACCTAAACGTATTGGCGAAACAAAGTCAACGTCGATTACTGAGCATGCAGCTGTCGATTTTGAGAGTAGTTTAATACGATCACGGGAAAGAGGTGGCGATGGGCTTCAACAAAATCAACCACAATTGCCAAATAATAACATTCCTAGAAGTCCAAAATGTTCACCCACGGAACAAACGAGGCGAATTTCACCACGAACAAGTGATGCGTAAGTAGTTTTCCAAATATGAAATTATTGTTGGTAAGTTGTATGAAGGTGTCATATAAATACTCTTTATACAGCTTTTGTATTTTTTATGAATAAAGGGATAAGAATATAGAGAAAGATAAGGGCGGCTATCGTGGCGTGCTCCGCCTACCACGCCGAAGATCCTGGCTTCAATCCCCTGGCAAAGTAACATCAAATATTAGAAAAAATTGTTTTTGATTAGAGAAAAATGTTTTTTTAAGCGGGGTAGCCCCTTGCCAGTGATTTGCCAAACGCTCCAAGTGTATTTCTGCCATGAAAAGCTTCTTAACATGTAGGTCCCATCCCTCACATTTGCAGAAAAAATGAAAAGGAGCACGACGCAAATTGGAAAGGAAACTCGTCCTAAAATCTTCTAGGGGGCTATTGTGCCTTGTATTATTTATTTATTTAAAGGAGGATGTACATTAACGCTTAGGTTTTATTGCTTTGCTTTGGAAGTTCAATAGAGCTTTCACTTAAAAATTCTATATGCGTACATATCAATCGTCTATTTTCAAAACCGGCTATCTCCACTCAAGTAATTTTTGAGAAAAATGCAAAAAACTGCTCCTGAGAAACCAATGACTAAAACTAGTTGTGTTTATTATTTTTATGTTGTGATGATAATATAAATACATACATACTACTAATACAAAACAATCAGTTTCGTATATTACATCTAAAAATTATTAAGGCACCATTGGAGATGGCCGATTTTGACTCTAAGGGCAATTTAATTAGAATAATTTGTCTTGAATATGGCTGGTTTTGTTAAGAAATTATTTTAATTTTAAATACAGATGTTTCAGAACATAATGTAATACTTAGCGTAAAAAGTTTAAATTTTGGAGATGGCCGGTTTTGAAAATAGACGATTCATATGTACCATTCATCTAATAATTTTTCGTTAACTGTACGTTACAGAAAACCACCTGCCAGCAATTCAAATAAATCACCACCAATAGCAATGGCAAATCTCGGCTCTGGATATGCACAACATGAAAAAGTGGCTATAGCTTCAACACCGTCATCGCCAATAAGCCAGACAATGGAAAATGGTCGGGTACCGCTAACCGACCCATCTGCAAATGCATCAAGTATGAATACCGACACATATGTAGACTCAGAAGTGGAGACAATTGATAAGATTAGTGCAATGATTGCAAGCACAGCAACTGATAGTCTGGCGCAACGTGTGGATGCGAATAGTAATTCAAGTATCAAAAGTGTAGGCGAACGTGAGAGTAGCATTATGAGTAGTGGAAGTCCGAAAACCAAAAAACAACGTCAGGCACTAAAATTACGCAATGCGGCCGAATACAATTCCAATTCGAATGGTTCAAGTAATTCATTTAGTGGCGCGGGTAATGCACCCAGTCGTTGTATGGCAATGAGTGATAATGCATTGGCTGTTGATGAATTGCATAAAGATCTAATGCAATCAGAATTAGAGCAGGCAGAGACAGCTAATGATAGTAAATCTTCAGCGCCTATCCCAAGAAGCGATCGGAAAAATGACGCTGCTGGTACTATCAATGAGGCGGAAATCGAAACGGAAATGGACATACGACAACCACCGCCCCCATTAAGATCACCTTGTAATAGTCATAGCAGCAGTAGCTCAACAAGCAGTTCGAGTTGCAGCAATTCCAGTCACAGTAGTAATGGTACGAAAACAACCACAACGCCTATGACAGACAAAGTGGTTAGAAGTCAGCGTAATGTTATTGCCTCAGCTGTTATCGTTATAGAAGATGATATGAAAGATATACAATGTGAGCTAAGTGACACGAAACTGCTTGAAGAACTTAGCAATAGCAGAGCAATGAATTTGAATTCACAAAAAGACGTGGTAACTGCTACTTTTGAAGAGGTAAAGTAAAACTATAGCACAAATACATTTTTTGTTGCTTAAGGCGACTTAAGAAAGATTTTAGTAGTAGTTGCCGGGGTATGCGTTGTTTGTAGTTGTATATATTGTTTTTAATCGGTATCCTTCGCGGGCTATTGCAAAGTTATTAACAATAAAATTTCGCCGAACACGGAAATGCAGTTAATTTAAACTTGCATTGCCGTCTAAACACATTTGCCATACAAAGTTTTAAACTCTTTACTGACCTTATATTAGCACTGGTCGAAAAAAGAAATTCATTTAGCCATGTCCGTCCGTCCGTCCGTAAACACGATAACTTGTGCAAATTTTGAGGTATCTTGCTGAATTTTGGTATGTATGTTCCTAGGCACTCATCTCAGATCGCTATTTAAAATGAACGAAATCGGACTGTAACCACGCCCACTTTTTCGATATCGAAAATTTCGAAAAACCGAAAAAGTGCGATAATTCATTACCAAAGACGGATAAAGCAGAATAGAAAGTTATCAAAATTTTGAACAATGGGCGTGGCAACGCCTACTTTTAAAAAGAAGGTAATTTAAAAGTTCTGCAAGCTGTAATTTGGCAGTCGTTGAAGATATCATAATGAAATTTCGCACGAACGTTACTACTATTACTATATGTGCTCTAAATAAGAAATCGGATGACGAACACTCCCACTCTTTAAAAAAAATTTGTTTAAGTAAAATTTTAACAAAAATTGAATATCTTTACAGTATATTAGTAAATTATGTCAACATTCATGCCAGTAATGTTATGGTGCAACAAAATACAAAAATAAAAGAAAATTTCAAAATGGGCGTGGCTCCGCCCTTTTTCATTTAATTTGTCTAGAATACCTTTAATGCCATAAGTCGAACAAAAGTTTACTAATCCTTGTGAAATTTGGTAGGGGCATAGATTCTATGACGGTAACTGTTCTTTGTGAAAATGGGCGAAATTGGTTGAAGCTACGCCCAGTTTTTATACACGCTCGGCCGTGAACACGATAACTTGAGCACAAATCGATATATTTTTACTAAACTTAGTTTACGTAGTTATCTGTACTCACTTTATTAAAAATGGTACTGGTATTAAAAATAGGCGATCCGACCATGACCACGCCCACTTTTTCGATATCGAAAATTTCGAAAAATTAAAAAAATGCCATAGTTCTATACCAAATACAAAAAAGGTATGAAACATGGTGATTGGATTGGTTTTTTGACGCAAATATAACTTTAGAAAAAACTTTGTAAAATGGGTGTGACACCTACCATATTAAGTAGAAGAAAATGAAAAAGTTTGGCAGGGTGAAATCAAACGCCCTTGGAATCATGGCAAGAATACTGTTCGCGGTTATACATATATATATATATAAATTAGCGATATCCGACAGATGATGTTGTGGGTCACCCTGGTCCACATTTTGGTCGATATCTCGAAAAGGCGTCCACCTATAGAACTATGGCCCACTCCCTTTTAAAATACTCTTTAATACCATTCATTTCATACCCAATTCGTACAAACACATTCCAGGGTTACCCTAGGTTCGTTTTCCTACATGGTGATTTTCACTTATTTTGTCTCCAAAGCTCTCAGCTGAGTATGCAATGTTCGGCTACGCCCGAACTTAGCCTTCCTTACATGTTTTAATTAATCTTTGTTTAAGCTCTTGCTTAATTTTTTATTTAGATGAGTTCTTAACTTTGATTTGCTTTAACGACGAAATAAAATTTAATATTAGCAGAAAAAAAATAAAGAATTTTAAAAAGTCAGGAAGCCTAAGCTCGTGCGAAGCTGAACATTATATACCCAGCTTATGGAGAGATGTCATGAACATTAAATAATTGAATGCTGAAATATACTATAAAGGTTATTAAACAGTTCCCGTCGCAACAACATTTTTTTTCCAAATTTTTTATTTTGCGTCATAAAATCAATAATATAACCCATTTTTTTTTTAGTTTTCATAAACATTCGAAATCGAAAAAGTAAAAGTTGTTATATTTGGTTTTTGCCCAATCTATTCTGGGCCATATGATCTGTGCAACATTTTTTACTCCAGTTATCGTGCTAAATACAATCCTTTTCTATGTTGATCATTTTGACAAGAGGTTGTCAATATCCATCTCCATTCCTCTATACCTTTACAATCCTACGTTACCGGGTTAAAGCAATTATATCTTGTTTACAAGTACACCGCCTTGTTCCCCTTTGTTCCCACTTCTTCTTCTTTTCCCTTTGACCGTCCCGTTTGCTCGACTTGAAAGACATTTTTATTGTTTTTCTCCTTTTCCTTTCCCTTTCCCTTTCCCTTTTCTTTTTGCATCTCAAGTATAAAAAATGCACACAGTTTCTCTTTGACTTACCTTAAACTCTTTACAGGTTGAAAATAAACTGGAAGAGATGTTTGCGGGTATTGAAGACGAACCAATTGTTCAAGAACCCGAGAACATTGCTTCACCAGTGCCCGTTAATACAACTGAAGTAGTACGCGATTTAAGCTTGGCCCTGGAGTTATCCACCAATACTAGCACGCCACAAAGTGCCACACCACCCACTGTAACGCCGGATTCGAATAAATTTTTAGTTGCCAGTGTTAACGATAGCAGTGGATCACTTCATGTACGTACTGACGGCCCACCACCGACTAAGGCCGCCAAAAAATCCACATTACCTAGTCCAGTGCGCAACCCCTCTACTCCAGAGAACATACAAACACCGGCTTCGCCTGCTTTTGCAGAAACGCACAATAATGTAAAAGAGCAAGGTAAAGAAAACACGAAAGTTCCAACACCTACACCTACAGTTGCTCCTGGCAGAAGAAGTGGACCGCCTCGACGACGCCTCTCAGTTGCCATGGATACATCAAACTTGCGTTTTCTGTTAGATGATGATGATGATGATCCTGATTATATGGCTGATATACGCCCACAACGTACCAAACGGGGTGCAGCTGCCAGAAGAAACAACAATAACAGCACACCTACCCACAGCGAAAGTCATATAAGTAAAGATTCTATGACATGTTTGGATGATGATGATCAGCCGAGCACATCTGCTGCAGCAGCTGCAGCATTAGCCGCTAAAGCGGCAGCAACACTGAGAACAGCCAAAGAACAAAAATCTCAGGCAGCCGGTGGCGGTGGAAGTGGTAGCAACAATACGAAGGCAACACCCAAAAATGCTAAAACGCGTAAAAAGCCAGAAACGCGCAAGTCTGCCAATCGTGCGGCGAATACAACAAAGAGTGGCGGTAGGAAAAAAGCTACAGGGAAACAGCAGCAACAACGACGGAAGCACCAGCAGAACTCATCCGATGATGAAGCGCCTCTAGCACAATCAACTGCGGCTGCAAATACTGAACAATCAAAACTTAAATCGCCATTTATTTTAGTAAAAAAAGATGGCAGCATAAGCGTGGTGAATGCTCCTTTGAGTGCAGAGGACGTGAATGAGAAGCATGCTGCAGCTAGACAGGTTAAGAAGCCATTAGGCGCCGCTGGTTACGCACATGATCGAAGGAATTTGCGTGGTCTACACTCATCCACGCTGAGCAATAAATACGATGCAGATACCACCGATTCAACGTGGATTTGTGTGTTTTGTAAGCGAGGTCCACATCGCCTGGGATTGGGTGATTTATTTGGACCCTATCTAGTCTCAATCGATTGTGAGGAATATAAGTCGGCGGTAAAAGCACCTGACGCCCTTGATTTGGATATGGCTTTTGAAAGTAAACGAAGGCGCTTAGATATGATAAAGACGCATCCCCGAAATTTGCCAGTGATGCCATCTAAAGCAAATGCAGCAACGATATTAGAAACGACACTAAACGCAGGACGTACTGCGGGTGGGGTGAGTACATATACTTGTCCATATAACCTCCCCACCTTTCGATTATATCCATTATCTTGTCTATTTACATTAATTAATGTTAGGGATGTTTTAATTAGTACATTAGATGAAGAAGCGGTACATTTGACTGGACCCTTCTGTCGGAATGTGCTGATTCCGAATATAAGTCATATTTACTGGACCACACCACAATTTCGAGTAAAAAATCTTGATTTTTAACGGTTTTAAGCAATTTACTCGGTATTTTAGGCATATGGATTTGGCATCAATGTTTCAAATATTTATCTTAATACGTGCACCGCATGGCGGCTTATTAATACCCTTCGCCATTAATCCAAAATTTTGAAATCAAATAGTGACAGAAAAGAAAGCGACCTCATAAAAAAGCAGTAAAATTGAGTGTTCATAATAACCTACTATTCAAATAATAGATTAGTAAAAGTATTTTTATTGATACTAGCTTATACCCGTGGGTTTCACTCCACGTTGCTATAAAAAATATGGAAAGTAAATAAAGCGCCTTTAAAACACTTCTTGTTTCACATTTATAAGCGATATATCTATATATATTTATTATTTGCGTTAACATTTTCTGATGAATAGTTAAATACTGTAATTAGCTAAAAAATTAAATAATGTAATTATATGATTTTTTTAAATTTAATGAAACCAAATTCTGGACTGGTATCCGACCAGAAAGGAAAATATCTAAGAAAATGTCAAAAAAAAAAAAAAAAATGGAACGAACAAAGTGACGTTAGCTACTATGCTTATAACTGAAGAGCGCCTAGACTGATGTCGATGATTCACACCAATTGCTAATGATTATGACCAAAAGATTGAATCAGAAGAAAAATATCATAAATTAGCGAACATACTAAATGGAAACTTAAAAGTTGTGGGAGTTCTCATTCCAAGAATTTCAAAGAAATGATTTCAATTTCTGTTGACAGTGAATGGCAAGTGTGCAAATAGTATGCAATTCTTGCGGTATGACAATCGAGTTTAGCGAGGCCAAGTTTCAATTCTCCTAGCTTTCCTCATGACAATCAATAAATCATAGAACCAATCATTGAGTGTGTTCTGAATATGGGAAATTAATGTTTTTCACACGGTCAACTATATTTCTCATGTTCTTATATCGGAAAAAATTTACTTTGATAGTTTTAAGAACTAAGAAAATAGTGAAAATATCCTTCATAACATGCATATTGCGTCATTATAAAAAAAATTACAAAATCAACACGGTCACAACCCTACACTGAAATTACCTTGAACGTTGGCATATAGTTGTCTCCTATTATATTGGTAGCTTCAAACGTAGTCATTCGGAAACTTGAATTATACATTTGTACATTGGTTAGAAAATGTCATGATTCCGCTGTTGAACCAGAAATTAGTGTTGCTAATGGTTCTGGTGGGCATTGCAATTCCTCTAGCCGAACTTTTCCTGAGGCGCAACACATTCCAGGCGTTTCGCTTTTAAATTTTAGTGCATAGCAAAATGGACATACATTGTTCATAATGCCAATTACCACATATTTATGCATGTATTTCCCAAATGTTGGAAAGTTGCTAAGGTAATCCCAATCCCCAAGCAAAACAAGGAGTATAGACCTATAGCTATTCTGCCTTTCCTTTCCAAGGTCGTCGAACGAATTTTACACTGCCAGATAAATACTTATGTGCAGGATAATAACCTTCTCACAGATTCCCAGTCTGGATTCAGGTCAAATCGTAGCTGCAAAACTGCGCTCCTATCGGTGATAGAGGATATTCGAGAACAAGTTGACAAAATTTTTACTGCTTTCCTAACTCTTCTCGACCATTCAAAAGCGTTTGACTCGGTCGACCACACCGTTCTCTGCAAGAAGCTGGACAACCTATTTAATTTCCCCAACTGTGCAACAGCCCTAATCAGATCGTATTTGGCCGACCGAACTCAGGCAGTAAGTGTTGGTAGCAGAAAGTCTGACTTCGTCAGTGTTTTAAGAGGCGTCCCACAAGGCTCAATCCTTGGTCCCCTGTTATTTGTTTTGTATATAAACGATTTGCCTGGTGTTCTCAAGTAATGTAATATTCACATTTATGCTGACGACGTACAATTGTATGTGTGCTGTCCTAGTGATCGTACCAGTTCGTGTATTAATAACTTAAATTACGATTTGTGTCAAATTGGTACGTGGGCTTCTATGAACGGCTTATGTCTTAACCCTAAGAAGTCGAAATATATAGTCATTCATAGAAGGTCACTAGATAAAAGTGGAATGGAAAATTTAATTTTAGACAACACTATTATAGAATACGTTGACACGGCAAAAAATCTAGGTGTAGTTTTTAACAAAACCTTGACATGGAAAGATCACATCTTCCGCACAGTCGGAAAAGTGTATGGGATGCTTCATACACTCTGGCGTACACAATATTTTACTCCGTTACATATTCGTCTACTAATAGCAAAAGCGTACTTAATACCTACGCTCCTTTATGGTTGTGAGATTTAATCTAATTGTGGTTATGTATGTAATAGGAAACTTAATGTTGTTTATAACAACATTGCTAGATGCGTCTATGGGTTGAAAAGACTTGACCACGTCTCTCATCATGCTTACAGGTTGCTAAACATTTCTTTCGATAACCTTATTAAACTTAAAACGCTCACTACGCTACATAAATTAATATATATGAAGGAACCTGACTATCTGTATCGGAGGCTAAATTTTCTCCAGTCGTTTAGATCTGTTCTCCTTACCCACTTCAGACATCGTATGCTAATATCTGATCGCCAGTTCTTCATTACTTCCATACGTCTTTGGAACTCGCTCCCTTCTAGACTTAGGCTTATAAGCAATGCTCTGCTCTTCAATAAAGAATTAACAAGTTTCTATAATAACCTAGACAATTAAAATACTGATTTCTTCTAAGCAAATGTACTCTATCATTCGTTTATTTATTTATTTATTATTTTTTAAATATATTATTTATTGTAACCTTTTCTTAGCCATAGTCATTAGCTTTGAGTTTCAAGTTTAAATTGTTTCTATTTTATGCCTTTTACTCACTATTTTTCACTAAAATAAACACGTTTGTAGAAGCAGGAAAACTTTAAGAGTGACTCGTGAAATAAATTTTATTTACTATTGCAAAAAGTAAAGCGCAATTAAAAATTTGTAATTTTAAATATTTCTATGTACATATGTATGCATGTCTTTGAATGAGTTTTCTTAATTTGAAATCGCAGGCGGCTACTTGCTGAACAGATAGAACCGAAAATATTCATACAACAAAATCGTTTGGAAACAATTTTGAAATTTGAAATATTTTATGTACATATACATAAGTGATTTGTAGGAAATTTCTTATTGTAAATTAAGTATACGGAATAAAAAAAGTGCGGAAAAGGCAAAAAATATGTTTGTTTAATAGGGAAATGGATAGGGATAGGGATGGGGATAGGGACTTACCTTATATATCACCTTACTAATTTTCAGTAGTCTAACATTAATACTTCCAAAGATATTGAGTATGAAAGATCCCATTTGTATGAGATTTCAAAAAAAAGTTCATAAGACCCATGCGGGGCCATGTACCTGAACTGTGTGTAAGTTTGGTTAAAATCCGTCCACCCGTTTGAGCGTCAAGCGGCGACAGGGAAAAAGCGTTTACTTTTTATAATATGTTACCCGGTCTATGAAAAGGTGGCTTATGACTCAAAAAAGAAATTGCGAGGAGCAGCTGTTAAAGATAAACAATGCATTTCTTCAGTTTCTTAGTAGTAGTATATTCAATACGGGAAAGTCAATAACCTGGGCTATAGGGTCGTTCAAGCCCTATAAGTCTCCGGGCTCGGATGGAATCATTCCTGCGCAACTTCAAAAGTCTTTGGGGACTTCCTGCCGCTGGTTGGCCATCATCTACACTAACTGCCTCAGCCTTAACTATATCACGAAGTCTTAGCACACGGTTAGGGTTATTTTCATTCCGAAGGCCGGCAGAGCCCTCATGACCTCTGCCTACGGGAAAGGATACCTCGGAGGTTACTGTCGGCTTCACAGCATGCGTACTGCAAGGGCAGATCGACGGAAGCGGCTCTCCATTCGATTGTTAAGCAAATAGAGGGGTCCCTAGAACACAAAGTGTATGCTCTGGGTGCCTTTCTAGACATCGAGGAGGCTTTTAACAATGCCTTACCGGGGGCAATCGAAAGAGCTCTGGTGGGCTCTCGAGGCGGCTCTGGTTGAATTTATTAACAAACTTCTATGCGGCAGAATTGTCGCAGCGGAGTAGGGAGGGGCCATAATTAAGAGGAAGGTGTGCAGGGGCACGCCACAGGGGGTGTCCTATCTCCTCTGCTCTGGGTTGTGGTAGTCAACGAGCTTCTTGTGGAGCTGGAGACCAATGGTTGTCGGGTGGTTGCCTATGCCGATGACCTCGCTATCCTAGTCAGAGGCAAATTTCTGGGCACCCTGTGCGATGTTCTGCAGGGCTACTTGGATACTGTGGCTAGGTGGGCTGAATTATGTGGATTGGCGGTCAACCCGGGAAAACGGAATTGGTTCTTTTTACAAGGAGATATAAGATGTCCGATTTCAGAACTCCCTCGATTGGTACCCCCGTTGGTACTTTCTGATAGGGTTAAATATTTGGGGATTGTTTTGGACAAGAAACTGTCTTGGAGACCCAATGTGGAAGATCGGGCCAGGAAGGCCGCCGTTGCCTTGTACTGCTGCAGAGGGGCTATCGGAAAGAGATGGGGACTCTTGCCAGGAGTAGTACACTGGCTTTATGAGATGGTGGTCAAACCGATTCTGCTATATGGGGTACTGGTCTGGTGGAAAGCACTGGGAACGGCGAGCACCTCCAAAATGTTAGTGTCAGTGCAACGGACAGCGCTGATTGGTATCAGTGGCGCTCTGAGAACAACACCTACCTTGGCACTGAATGTCATGCTGAACATACATTAAGTAGATATTACGGGAAAGGCAGCCGCGGCCCGGTCGTTCGTCAGGCTTCGTGATATGGGTTATGGGCTTTCTGACTTCGGACACCCTAGCCTTCTTACTAATTTCGACTTTATCCCGGACAAGACGGACTATTGTGTGCCGATGACCGCTCCCTATGCATCCTTCACCCCAGTCGTTCCCCCGAGGGAGGAGTGGGAAGAGGAGTTATCTGGGGCATGGGACCGGTTAACTTGTTCACGGATGGGTCGAAGTTGGAAGGAAAGGTTGGGGGGGGGGGGTGTCAAGAGCTAAATGTTAGCCGCAAGTTTAAGTTGGCTGATCACTGCAGTGTATTCCAAGCGGAAGTTGCTGCGATTAAGGATGCGGTGGATGGAATGCTATCCAGTGCTACTACGGTTAGGGAATTTAACATCTACTCAGCCAAGCGGCTATCAAGGCCTTGAGCTCAACTACAGTGCGATCGGGAGTGATCTGGGAGTGCCTGACCTCGCTTGCGATTGCATCGAAATATTTTACAATTAAGATTATCTGGGTCCCGGGCCATAGTGATATCCCGGGTAACTGTCAAGCGGATCTCTTAGCCCGCATCGGTACAACTGAACCGGATGAAGATAGCTGTAGGGATTTCGGGATTCCGCTGGCCACCTGTGGATTGTTCCTCCATAGCTGGGCCTCGAGTCAGTTCAGAAAACGTTGGGTGGACATTACGTCTTGCAGGGTAGCAAGATCTTTCTGGCCGAAAGTGGATGGCAGGAGGTCTGCTGAAATAATTGGGTTCACTAAGGCTCACCTATCAATGGTCATTGGGGTTTTGACAGGGCACTGTCCGATGGGTATCCATGCGGTACGTCTCAATATACTGGAAAATCCATGCTGCTGCAGCTGTATGGAGGACGATGAGGTGGAATCACCAAATCACTTTATGCTTGATTGCCCAGCTTTTGCCAGAACTAGCGAAAGTAATTCGGTCGCGACTCACTTGAATCTCCCGAGGATTTACCCAAAGTTGAGATCGGTATCATTCGGAGCTTTATCATTGCTACTCAACGATTCTCTAAGTAGCTAGATCAAGTCACCGTTATTTTTAGTGTATGTGGTATCACAACGGACCTTCGTGTTGTCCAAGTGAGCTATCCTTATTAGGGCAGCTACCACCTAACCTAACCTAACCTAGTAGTAGTAGTTTTTTTTTTTTTTTGAGTCATAAGCCACCTTTTCATAGACCGGGTCACATATGTATAGATTAGAAAAAATTTCAAAGTTTACAAACAGCGATGGTTACTAGGACATGTATTTGAATTTCACTTCTCTATCACTTGCTTCTCGGGAGCTGAGTATTGAACTTGAAATCTCCAACACTCAGACTTTATACTAGTGTAAAGGCCCCTCAGCATTTCATATGGCTAAGTGGTTAAAGACATATATCTTTAGAGCATGTCTCGTTAGTTAAATACAGAAAAAGTTTTTTTAGTAAAATAATGTTGTTGTTGTTGTTGTAGCGATAAGGTTGCTCCCTGAAGGCTTTGGGGAGTTTTATCGATGTGATGGTCCTTTGCCGGATACAGATTCGGTACGCTCCTGTAACACAGCACCATTAAGGTGCTAGCCCGACCATCTCGGGAACGATTTATGTGGCCACATTAAACCTTCAGGCCATCCCTCCCTCCCCACCCCCAAGTTCCATGACGAGTTTGGGGTCGCCAGAGCCTCGTCTGTTAGTGAAACAGGATTCGCCGCGGATAGGTGATGTTGACAATTGGTTTTGGAGAAGCTGTATATTGCGCCGGCAACCTGAAGGGTTGCACTACACAGCCCCTTTATTTTAGTCGCCTCTTACGACAGGCATACCTACCGCGGGTATATTCTGACCCCCTAACCCGCTGGGGGATTAGTAAAATAATCGACTAGTTCTTTGCATTAGTTTTTGTTATCAATTTTTAAATTAGTTCTGCGATCCGTAAAGACGTTGTGGAGTTATTGTAAGCCCTCTGCAACTCCCTTTTTTGCACTTTGGTTCTTTGGTATGCTAGGACTAGTTCCCATAAGAACTCCTTACCCAGCTAGGTTTTCAGAAACACAATTTGCAGCAAACAGGAATTTTATTTTATAGACATTCATAATTTTATTTTTAATGACAAAAAGTAAAATATTGTTATTTATTTACACTCCCTTTTTTAGGGTAAAAAGATGAAGAAACCGCATGATGCAAACTCCGTTCTCGACACCGTGAATGCCAACGCAACAGCTTCAGATAATGATCCCCTCGACTGCACCGCTGATGAAGAATTGCTGCAAAATAATTTTATAGGCATGACTAAAGTTTCGGAAAAGAGTTATGAAGTGTGGCTACATGAAGACTGTATCGTTTGGGCACCAGACGTATTTTTAGTCGGTGTACGTGTTATGGGATTGGATGCGGCTGTGTGGAATAGCACTCGTTATCATTGTACATTATGTAGTAAACCAGGTGCAATTGTTTGTTGTTTGCAGCGTGATTGTAAATTAGCAGCACATGTGCCATGTGCACGAACGGCAGGTTGGAGTTTAAACGAATCAATAATGCAGGTACACTGTCAACAGCATATTCCCGCCAAAGAAGGCGAATCAGAGGCAAAAACAATATTGGGCACAGCAGCATCAACGACAACGACGACAGCAGCGATATCTCAGCACCGTTTGTCAGTTGAAAAAAGCAACGCACAACATCAGCCAGGATTGAAAAATTCTTGAAAATCGAAGGTATGTAAAAACCGCCGTCCACGTGTACGTGCACGTCAAGTCTATGTGCGTCGTAGGCGTTGTTCAATGATGTCGCAGCAACGTCGAAATCAAACACAGCTAAATTAAGCTAAGATAGAACCTGCCATAGGTCTCTCATAAAAATCATATCGTGGCCCACTTGCCAGAGCAATGAATGTGTAGAAAATTAAAAGGTTTTGTTAACAGGGCTTAAAGTTTACTGTTTTAAAGAAAGCCATGTTTTTTTTTACCATGTATCACCTTTTTTCTTTTGGCCGTAAAAAGTGAAGTTTGGTTTTATGTTAAGTACTCGAGATTATAATACAATAAATAACATTCAATTGTTGAACCAGTGAATCCTTTATAACTCAAAATCAAAAAACATATTCATGCTTATAGCAAGAGGGTGGCGACGAAATATGTTGTATGTATGTACATTAGGGTGCAGCATGAAAAAAAGTAAAATTTTTTATTGGCACTATAAAATTAAGTACATTTCAAACCGTTTATAAAGCCCCTCAAAAAAATTTTTTTTCTAAATATGAGTAGCTTTTGCAACCTCTTTGGTTCTTGTAAATTACTAATCGAAACAGAACAAAAACTAATTACTCCCTCGGAATTTTGTTCTCTCGGATTTTTTTACTCCCGTGGAAAAATTCCTCCTATTCTTTTCTCTTATTCCAATAATTGGGAAATAGGAATTTCGAATTTTCGTAGTCAGCTGTTTTGCCATATGACATTTTATTGCGCATTTTTATTTTGGTTCAAGAAACAAAAAAGTTTAATTATTGTGGCGAGATTGTTTAAGGTTGAGAAATAAAATATAAACAATGCAGAGTATTGCATTTCCCAATTTTCCCCCTTAACCGGTTTTCCCTTTGTCAAAAAACTCTCACGGATTTGTTTACTTAGAACTAGAGATGGGAATGGGGTAAATACCCAAATGGTAAATACCCGGTAAATTGGTTATATATGGTAAAAATGGGTAAATACCCAAATATTTACCCAAAAGAAGGGTAAACATAATCTTTTGGAAAATATGTGAAACAAACACACAAATTCAATCGAAAATGTACCCAATTTGTCCTATATTGGTGGGTAGTTATCCATTACGCTATCGGTCGAATTAGTTTTAATCTGTAATCCAGCGTTTTTCAAAAATATTTGGCCAATATTGGATGCCCTTGCCAAAATTTAAGTTTACCCAGTAAACATTTTAAGTCAAAACAAAGAAAAGAACACAAATATTTGATAAATGATAATTTTTGCATGCTAGATTAAAAGCTTTTATGCCGTTAAATAAAAGGCAAAAATTAAATTTTCGTTTACCCTCCTACGCGTTTCGACGCTTTTCTGATTCCTACATTGCCCACTTATTTTGGACTCGTTTCGGATTCTTAAATTATGAGCGTCGTGAGCATGTTTGAGAGGAAGCTTTGTTTGTGTAAATATGTGTACCCTATAAACATTCTCGAAGCGCTTACAGTTCTGGAGCTCAATATGGGTCCGAAATACGTGAAAAATATCAGCCTCAAAAATTCTATTACCTAAGAGTCTTTTATGACTCCAATTTGATGAAATTATGAACAAACGAAAAATATTAAAATCGGTAAACTAGGCAGCTCCGGAATAAAAACTCAGAAATTTTTCTGCGACAATTTATTCTAAATAAATAATTAATTCAACTAATACTTATTTCATTTCTATTTTATCCTCATGGGAGTTTTATCACAATAATTTTCTCCCCTATATGTTTCGCTTCGGACATGTGTCAAAAATTATTACTAAAAGCCCTGAAGTAGTGTCATTAGATCTCAAAATTAGTAGTATTTGAGGCCAATAAGGCTCATATATGATATCGGAAGGAGGCCTGTATAAAACTTATGTTAGATGTAAAATATGAGCGCGCTAGAAGTCATATAGCATTCGCTTCAGGCTCCTAAATGAGTTCATAACGAGTGCAAACGATCCAAGGTTTGGATTCCTTTCAAACTAATTGTTGACTCCGAGTATTTGCTGGGTTGTTTGTTTAAAATCAAAACGAAAATTTTTGAATTTCGTATAAATTTAATTGCTGAATTGTAATTCCAAGCAGCCTCGATTCAAATGATTTTTAAATACCCAAAAAAAAGATACAAAAAGGAATATTCCGGTTATTTTTCTTGTATTTATCCATACAAATGGTAAATACCCGGTACAATCCCAACTCTACTTAGAACACGAGGAATGGCAGAAGAGAACCACTCGCAAGAAATTTTTGTTTAGAATGGGGCCGAATTTGAAAATTTTTTGTTTCTGTGTTGAACTTTTTGTATACCTCAAAAGTTTTTATCTGTGAGGACTGGATAAGCTATTCCTAATTTTTTTAAATCTACTGTCGTCCGAAATAGGTAATTACCTATTTCGATACATTTTTTAATAATACACTAAGTTTGCATAGCTCCCCTAGCATACTAATTAAATTCAACCATTGTTTTCTAATTTTGAATAATAGAGGCATTCTTTAATAGGTCCAGCTCACGGAAATCTTTCGGAAATAGTGAAAAAATCATCGTTTTTTGATTGATGAATTCTAATTTACATACAATCAATAACGACAGCTTGATCTTATGTGAATGTAGTGAAACAAGACAAAATTGGCATAAGTAATTAGCAGCTTGATATGGCTATTTATTTATAAATTTCTACGCATTCGTTAGTTTTAAGCGTAAACTATTTTTAAGCTGTTATGTATTGAGTGCATGTGTCTGTAATTCTGATTTTGAAAAAAAAAAAAAAATTTGTTACTCACAAATATGTATAAAGAAATAATTTGAGAAATGCGAATGGCTTAGATCGAGAGAGTCCGTAACGATTGTTGTAATTAGGGCATCAACTTTTTTTAGAATAATTGTACAACACTCGGAGAACGCACCACTTGCAAAAGAAATCAGCCCAATTCTAAATATTCCCTCGGAATTTTATTCTCGCGATTTTTTTTATTCCCGCGGAAAAATTCCTCCAATTCTTTTCTACTAGGGAGAACAATAATTGGGGAATAGGAATTTCGAATTTTCGAAGTCAGCTGTTTTGTGAATTGAAATTTCGTTGTGCGTTTCTTATTTTGTTTAAAAAATTGAAAAGTTCATTTATTGTTGCGAATTTCTTTGAAATTAAGAAATAAAGTATAAACAATGCACAGTATTGCATTTCATGTCGTTTTCACTGAAATGAGAATGAATTGGTGCCACAGCAACATCAACAGAGGAGCATAAGAAGAAGACGGCGAGATAACACATATCCGCCGGAGTTGCCTCCTTCCATTCAGCAAAGCAATTTTCTGGCGGCCAAGTCGAGTTGAATTCGTCTTTCGTCATACGCCAAAATCTATTTAAGCCTTTTTAAAAAATGCTGGCGCAATTTCTGGATGGCTGCATCAAATATACCAAGAGCTCTTCCGTTGCTTATGATGTACTTTTCGACTTAAAATAAAGAATATTGTCGTAGAATGTACATATTTTAGCACAAATTTGTACAAATAAGTCTTCTTTCTCAAAAGAATCAATTTCCTTTAATTATTTTGATGCATTGCCTTTAATTTAACAAGTGAAAAAACTCCTAAAAAATGGCAGAGAAATCTCTGCCACTCACATTCATAATAATTACTTTTCTCCCATAACCGGTTTCTGCTTTTTCGAACATTGTTCAGAACAGGAGGAAAGGGAGAAGTGAAAAAACTGACAAGGAATTTTTATTTAGAATACGAGGAATGGGAGAAGGGAAAAAACTCGCACGGAATTTTTGTTTAGAATATCTTTTGTTGTTGTTTTTTTTTTAATTAAAGAGGAAAGGAAATTGTTTACAAATGTAAGAAAACGTTTACGTTTTTATGGTTTCTGGACAGCATGGAGCATGGTGGAATAACCGGGTGAAGGAAGCCGTCAATAGCCTTGCTCTAAATTCTTCTTTTTCTGTCGTTCGGCTGTCTGAAAATTTTTCAAAAATGTTGTCCCCGAAAATGTGTTGTTTTTTGCATTTTTTCAGAAGTAAAATTGGCCAATTTTTGTACTTTTTCGCATTAACGCATTAGCTGAATATCGATGGATATAAATATTTTCATTACCAAATATTTAATACCTAATACCTGAGCTCAAGGTAAAATTTTTGGTTGCCAAGACGCCATGATAATGACGTTATTCACACCTGGATCGTTCATTCATTATTGGGTAGCTTGAAGGGCTTTTTTGTGTACTTCGCTCCTATTTTTATGGGTAAAAGGATAATGTGTTGAGTATAGTGCATTAGCTTAGTCTACCTATTATTTATAAACCAGAGTTAACAACCAAGCTGAGGTCGGCGTAGAGATCCAAATCAATCGATTCCTTCACAACATCTATCCTGATGGAAGGCGTAAAGTCATTGGCACCGTAAAAGGCAGATGAAATGAGTCTTGGAGTTTTTGAGAAAGAAGTTCTCTTGAACATGTATGCTTCTTTACGTAGAGCTGTACGAAGATAGGAACTTTGTGCAGCGAATAAAAGTTTAAAAGCTTTGTTGGGTAGGTCATGTGGATACTAGGCATTCATAATATCAGAACTGTAACACCTCCACGGAGTTGGGCAAAAACGGGTGGAGGAAACCTTGTTCCCAATTGCAAAGAAATTCAGATATGTACATTAGACTGGGTCGATTTATTAACCAATATCGCGCCATCGATTTCTCGATACGATTTAAGCTCAGGAAAAAAAGTTCCACTACGCCCCAAAAAAATATAATTTTCGAGCCTGCCAAATTTCATCGATTTTTTATGCATTTTTTTTTTTTTCATTTTCAAGGCTCCAAATCATTTTTTATGTATTTTTTTTCGTGTCAATTGGCAAATGCGAATTTGGTAAATAGAGTTTTTTGAAAAAAAAAATTTCTTTTATGTAGATTTAGAACAATTTTGGTCGAAAAATCGACTATTTTTCGGAGGGTCGAAAATTATTTTTTTGGGTATGCGTAGTGGAACTTTTTTTCCTCAGCCCAAATCCTAACGAAAAATCGATGGCGCGATATAGGTTAACTTTCGTCCATACAAATCGGCCCAACCCAATGTACATACTTTCATGCTCTAGCCTTTAATTCTGATTTAGAATATTTTCGCACAAGGACATTTTTGTTTGAAGTTTTCCAGATCGAAAATCCTAGGTTCAAGTCTAGAGCAAAGCAACATCGAAAATTTGGAAACAAGTTTTTTCAATTAGAAAAAAGATTTTCTCTCGGGAGTGGTTTCTGCAATGAAAAGCCTCGCAGTGAAAATTCATCTTCCTTGAAGAGGCAGTTTGGAATCGACGTTTTTTTTAATCCTTTGTTTTTGTTTTATGCCGCTTCATTTTACACATTTCAAATGCTGGCTACATACCATACATATTTATACGCAGAGGGGCCACAGTCCCTTTTCCAATTCCTCCACTGATACAATATCAATGTTCTGCAACTGCCTGCTAAGCATCATTGCCCTGATAATACTACACATTTATTGATCTATGTATATATCAGATGTCACGCCAAATCTACCCTCTTTGCACTGAAGCAGACTATTTCGTACAAATTAGTGCACATTTCATCCAAATCGCCCAAACGATACGTTCAAAAAACGAGTTGAAAATGTTTGCATATTATAGTTATGTGGATGCACACGCCCTTTGCACGGCTTACCACTTTTGGTTTAAAGTTTTATAAAATCAATAAAGACGTTGAAACCAAATTACAATTACAAAATTATATTTTCCCAATTTTCGTACTTATTATATTATACTGACTGTAATGTTTGTTTCTTTTTTATAAGAATGAATGGAAACTTAAAGAAAAAAAGCTTAAAATTAGCCACTTAATGTTGGACAAAAGTTTAGTTGGCCAAGTTGTTCGTATAAAAACACGCAGGTTAAAATTTTAGGACAGGCCTTTTGCCCTTCATGGAGAGTTTTCGTTAAAATAGTCATTACTACTAACGTCTCTTAAGAGAAGCAACTGGCAATAATTAAATATAAGCGGCGGATTCTAAAATATAGATTTCGTTCTGTTTAAATTATTGAGCCAACAAAATTGTTCATATTTTTGATTGGGTTTTAATGTTCCTATGTCCTAACTCACCTTCCAACATACATCTATGTACATAGCTCCAGTTTTTTTTAAGTCGCCCTGAAATGTTTCTAAGGTTTTTTTTTATTATTTTCCTTAAATTCTGTGAAGCCGCAGCAATGATTAGATCGGCTTATGATAAATTCTTACATTATGGGCTACATATTTGTAGACTCTAGACTTAGTCAGGCACTACAATTGTCAAAGTCCTTTTAATGACGTGATTAAGTGATGGCACAAACGAAGTAATTAATTTGGGTGTGTCTGAATCTGACGTATTTTAGTATAAAGCTTTTACTTTTGAAAGAAAAATTAAATTTGTAACAATCAAAATCATTAAGAAATAAAAATTTCAAAAACTAAATAAAATATTTATCAATACTACACCTTTTCCAGTTTAAGTTCAGAAAATTACAATTCAAGTTCAGAATTTCCAATTCAAATTCAGAAATTTACAATTCAAGTTCAAAAATTTACAATTCAAGTTCAGAATTTTAAATTCAAGTTCAGAAAATTACAATTCAAGTTCAGAAATTCCAATTTAAATTCAGAAATTTACAATTCAAATTCAGAAAATTACAATTTAAGTTTAGAAATTCCAATTTAAATTCAGAAATTTCCAATTCAAGTTCAGAAAATTGCAATTTAAGTTCAGAAAATTACAATTCCAGTTCAGAATTTTCAATTCAAGTTCAGAAAATTTGTCGGGTATTTTTTTTTTTATCCAATGGAAATAAATGTATGTAAGATGGTATCTATGTGTTAAGGGAGCATTGGACATCTTAACTCGTTTAAATCAATTTGCTAGATAGCGAAGAAAAAACTCTCATAAGAAGCAATTGTAATGCCATCCAGCTATATTCTTAGCGTCACAACCATTGATCTGCACTGAGTATGACAGCAGTGATGATGAAGATATGACCACTTATACAGTCAACGGAGCGTCCACACTCCCGGAAGTAACATATAGGTACTGTCTGCATAGATTTTGGCGCCATATCTCAAATTATCATTCATCTTGGATTGGCACTTAATCGCGATTTTGGCAGTTTCGCTTTCCAGCTTTCCCTGTTTCGCGGTATCTGACGGTGATTGGGAGCACCATGAGAGGTCAAGTCTTCCTCCACCTTCGCAACTCTGTGGAGGTCTCTCCCTTCCACTGCTTCCAAACTGATGTTTCGACTGAAGTACTTTCTTGGCCGTAGCGTCATAATGCACTTGTTGGAAAGAATTATCCTCTATTTGATTTCAAGGTTCGAGATGTACACACCTTGAAGAAAACTTGGGGTACACTATACCCAAGCCACCATTTTGGCAACATGGTCAAGAAGCATCAACACTTCCGCAAGTAACAAATAAGTATAAAATTAATTAATTAAAATAACATTTGAAAATTAACACCTTACTTATAAATTTCTGAATTCGAACTGTAATTTTCTGAACTTGAAATGTAATTTTCTGAACTTGAATTGTAATTTTCTGAACTTGAAATGAATATTCTGAACTTGAATTGTAATTTTCTGAACTTGAATTGTAGTTTTCTGAATTTAAATTGGAATTTCTGAACTTAAATTGTAATTTTCTGAACTTGAATTTGAAAATCTGAACTTGAATTGTAAATTTCTGAATTTAAATTGGAAATTCTGAACTTGAATTGTAATTTTCTGAACTTGAATTGCAATTTTTTTAACTGGAATTGTAAATTTCTGAAATTAAACTGGAAAAGGTTTAGAAAAAAGTGAAAAATAACTTTACTGATTTTTGTAATATTTTCTCTTTTCATAATTCCTTTTTCAATTAACAAACCCGTGAGACGGTACATAATGTAATTTAATGTTTTGTGTTAAATTATTTCTTGTATTGCACAAAATACACCACCAGAGACCGTAAATATATAATATAAGAATGTTTATAGCATAAAAACTTCTCAAATTAAAACTAGGTAAAATATAAGCCTATTATCTATACATTAAGAGTAGTAAGTCTAATTAAAGATACGAAAGCTATGTATCAATCAACTATCCAAAATTACATATGTCGACGCCGCGAGAGAGGTTTTGTTAACTACAGTTGTAATTACGTTAATTTCCTCTGTGACAAGTGAAACTGCTTTTTATTTTAACAATTTTAGTTGTAACTGGTATTAAAATTTATATTAGTATAAGGAATATTGTGTACGCATGGAATAAAAATAATTATTATGATATATCCACACGTACATAAATGATCAATTTGTATCATTAAAGTATATATACAAAAAAAAAAAACATATATACATATTACAATACGTTTATATAAAGGCAAAAATCATTGGTAATTATGGAAGTAAATAGAATTCCTTAACTTAAATATAAGATATTGTACACACATCGACATACATACAAACACATTATACATAAACAACTTAATCCAAAAACGTACATAGTGAAAAGCAACTTTAAAAATAACCTACAAAAAACCATTAAATAAAAATATACCGCAAGTTAGTATATATGTATTATAAATAATTTAATTAACCATAATTATTGCAATTTGTACTTTCAATTGTAATTTCACTACATATTGCTACCAATTGTATTTACGTATATCTATAGATTAAAAATGTGGTTTGTGCTATAGGAATGCAGCGATTTGATTAAAACTTATTAAAGCTTTTTGATTGAGTGAACAGCTGTAATTTTTTAATTCAAAATTTATATTAAATTTAAAGCATAAGTATACAAATACATACACTGACTCAAAACTAAATCTATCAGCATTCATTACATTAAAGTGTACATTGAACAAAATAAGTAAAATGTGTATGAAGTCGGCAGTAGCCGCGATTGTGCTAAGTTTCAAAAGGTGAAAAAAGTAACGAAATGATATAAGTAAATGACAAAACAATATAATTGTGAAATAAATAGACTATATGCATATTGTTTCTTTTAACTGATAAACAATATAAATGCGTTGTTTAATTAATGCATGTTCGAAAGTATTGACAAGTATATAAGAGAAACCTCCTCGGTGCTTGCATTTTTCAGACGTGGAATACTAGTTTTAGCTGCGCCTCGCATATACCAGATGTGGAATAATGCAAATGTGATTCAATTGTGTTTTTTCAGAATTAAAATATTTAAAGGTTTGTCGTTAGCATTTGTGACAAATGTGTCAATATATTTAAGACAGCTATAGTATATTCACTGTAAGTTGGGGTCGCCAGAGCTTCGTCTGCTAAAGAAACAGAATTCGCCATCGGTAGGTGAGGTTGACAGTTGAGTTCGAGAAGCTATATATAGCTATAAATTGCGCTGGCAACTTGAAAGTGTTGAGCTACACAACCCCTTAAATATTTAAAGTATTTTAGTCGCCTCTTACGACAGGCATACCTGCCGCGCGTATATTCTAAGCGTGTTAACTCGCTAGTGTCTTGCATCGTTGTAAATGGTCTTGCATAGTTGCATCGAAAATTCCTACCATATGTAATACAACAGCACAAAATACCTGCAAATACACCCGTACAAAATTTTGAGGAATGCAATAATAAATATTAATTTCTTTTAGAATGCAATCTACTAAGCACCATTTCAAAGAACTGATATTTCTTGCTAGAAAACTTTCAGTTAGATTACGAATGGTACTAATGGAAGCTGTTACGAGTTCATAAAAACTGATTAAAATATGAGTTTGTGTGTACATGCGTAAGATGTTCCGTTATCTAACATTGCGCATTAAATTGTTTTAAATAATTCACGAATCACGAGTTGTTTTAAAATTATTTTTTTGTCTGAGCTTATTTATGTAGTGTCTTGTAGAGCCGTTTTTTTTTATGTTTGGTATGGTATATGATATGGTTATTTGCCAAGGTCGCTCATAATCACGTACATTTTCAGGAAAATACACAACTTTGTCACCACATATCCAAAAAAACGTGAAATGCCTTAGTATATAAGTAACACAAAGCACCACAACATAAGAATCTCTTGGTGCGGATTTACATAAACAATTGGTCACTTCAAGAAAGCGGAAAAGCGCTCTCAAAGCTTCAAAACGAAGCAATGCTCCCCAAAGCGGTTATGTATGTATCGTTCATCGGTATGATATTCAGTTGATTAAGGTTGCCACAAATATTTTGAAGTTAATGTTGCCAGCTACTTGTATATTGCCAATTTCATCTCATTCGCATATAGCTAGGTAAATTAGGTGGCAACTCTGCCGTTCCTAGTAGGTGGAACCTTAACCTGGCGAGAGCAGGACACGAACACCGAACGTGCTCAGCTGTTTCCTTCTACAGCTCGCACTTCCTTCGTTTGATATTTCTAACAAACGAAGCCTCCTTCTATCTTCAGAGATATAAGCAACTATGTCAGTCTAATGTCTTAGGATTTGCACATGATTTAAGAAATTTCGTAGACCCGCGCTTCAGTCCTGGCCTTCCCTGTCTGATCGATCTCATGCAACTTCTGTCTCCTTCTGATTTCAACCAAAAGGATTTGGATACCTTCCGTCGATTCATCGAGCGTTGCTGCTTTCATTACCGCCTTAAAGATACCACGGTGATCTGGTAGCCTGTAGGGTCGACTTATTTTTGGATCGACACAGTAAACAGCAGACCCGATTCCTTTCATAAATTTGGAACCATCGGTATGCACGTGCATAGCATATTCCGCCATTTCGAACACAACCCTCCGGTTCTATTGCGGCCCCAAGGAAAGTTACCATCCCATATTAATGGTCATTTAATTCGGATTTTTGGCGGCCGCCGTCAGCGTACTCTGCCTACCACACAGAAGTTGCTGGATCAAGCCCCGGGCAAAGTAACATTAAAAATTTAGAAAGGATTTTGTTCAATGAGAAAACAGTTTTTTTCTAAGCGGGGTCGTCCCTCGGCTGCGTTTTGTATTTCTGCCATGTAAAGCTTCTCAGTGAAAATTCATTTGCCTTGCAGATGCCGTTCGGAATCGGCATAAAACATTTAGGTCCCATCCCACAAATTTGTAGTACAAATTAAAAGGAGCAAGACGCCAATTGCAAGCGAAGCTCTGCCTAAAATATCCTCGGAGGTTATAAAGCCGTCATTGCCAACTCTGTAAAGAACCCCTAAATCATAGAAGGATGCAGAAGATCGATCAGAAAGACCGAACACAGCCATAATTAAAACTTGCATTGTAATATTCTGTTCCGTAATTATTTATACATAGTTTGTCATTATATTTCTTCATTCTTACCTTATTTTTAAAGTTTTACAAATTCCAAATGCAAACGACAAAAAAAATATTTAAAAGTTTCTGATTCGTTTACTTCAATAAATAGTAATAATTCTATGTTTAATTTGTCAATCATTATAAGTACACTTATTCAAAAGATAGTTACTTAAAGGCAGTGCTGCTCAAAAATTTTTATATGGAAGTGCGAATCACAATACATGTACAAAATTGTATGTGCACTGAAACTTTTTTGTATTTAAAAAAATATATTTTTAAAAAATTTTAATTCTTTGAGGTCGGAAAAAGTTGAAAATTTGGTTTCATGTTACAAAATATTTGCTTAAAATATTACGTCAATAGTTATATCACCAACCAGTGTATTCCAAGCGGAAATTGCTGCGATTAAGGATGCGGTGGATGGAATGCTATCCAGTGCTACCACGGTTAGGGAATTTAACATCTACTCTGATAGCCAATCGGCTATCAAGGCCTTGAGCTCAACTACAGTGCGATCGAGGGTGGTCTGGGAGTGCCTGACCTCGCTTGCGATTGCATCGAATTATTTTACAATTAAGATTATCTGGGTCCCGGGCCATAGTGATATCCCGGGTAACTGTCAAGCGGATCTCTTAGCCCGCATCGGTACAACTGAACCGGATGAAGATGGCTGTAGGGACTTCGGGATCCCGCTGGCCACCTGTGGATTGCTCCTCCATAGCTGGGCCTCGAATCAGCTCAGCAAACGTTGGGCGGATACCACGTCTTGCAGGGTAGCAAGATCTTTCTGGCCGAAAGTGGATGGCAGGAGGTCTGCTGAAATAATTGGGTTCACTAAGGCTCACCTATCAATGGTCATTGGGGTTTTGACAGGGCACTGTCCCATGGGTATCCATGCGGTACGTCTCAATATACTGGAAACTCCATCCTGCTGCAGCTGTATGGAGGATGATGAGGTGGAATCACCAAATCACTTTATGCTTGATTGTCCAGCTTTTGCCAGAATTAGGCGAAAGTACTTCGGTCGCGACTCACTTGGATCTCCCGAGGATATATCCAAAGTTGAGATCGGTATCATTCGGAGCTTTATCGTTGCTACCCAACGATTCTCTAAGTAGCTGGATCTAGGTCACCGTTATTTTTGGTGTATGTGGTATCACAACGGACCTTCGTGTTGTCCAAGTGAGCTATCCTTATCAGGGAAGCTACCACCTAACCTATCCTATCCTATATCACCAACATACAGGAGCCAATAAGTTTAATTTTGAAAGTAGCGAAAAATTACATTGATCTCTATCTAGCCTGAAGTTTTGTGGGAACATATTCTATATACATATTAACCTGGGTCGATTTGTATGGACGAAAGTTTTTTGAAAAAAAAATAGTTTTTGGGTCTTGGGGAGTGTTTTGGTCGAAAAATTGACCCTTTCGCCATTTTTTTTTCGCAGGCTCGAAAATTATTTTTTTGGGTATGCTTAGTGGAACTTTTTCCTGAGCCCAAATCCTATCGAAAAATCGATGGCGGGATATCGGTTAATAAATCGATCCAGTCTAATACATATATCGTAGGAATTTGGGTTTCAATAATCATACTAAAAGTGAATGTAAAAATTTCCGCGAATGTTGCATTGGAAATTGAATTTGAACACTCTTGAAATACATAAATGTTCAAATTTACATACATGCATACATTAGCAACAGAGATTACTGAGGTGCTGAAATACCATTTTAATTTAATAAAATGTTTAACAAGTAAATGATAGGTATGGTTACTATTGTGAATGATAACTAAGTGTGATATCTTCTGCATAGACGTCAAAATTCCAAAGAGATTGGATCACCTGATATGTAATTGACTATCGCTGTCTCATTCTGTATCTCTTTCTATCACCCGCTGAAGATAGGCGCCGCCATATTGAACACCCTGTCAAAACGCTAAAAAGTAGCCATATTGAACATCCTGTCAGGCAGTTGACAGATAAGATATCACACTTAGTCATCATTCACAATGATGGTTACTTTACGGTTCCCCCCACTTCCAGTCAAAAAATGTCTCATAACCAAGAAAAATAATAAACCGAATTGAAATTAAAAGTCACAGAAACTACCCCGTAAGGAGAGCCTCTAGTTCAAAATGAGTGCATTTCTACTGCATTCTGAACCACTAATAGTTCGACACCTATCTCTTTTACATGTTTTCAACTGGCGAATTTAACATAGCGATGTCCTAGGCGGTGGAAATTGTCCCCGCTGCTTTAACTTCCACTAGTTCCTAACTATATACAAATTTCTTTTTGGTACTTTTTCGATAGTTACGTACTGGTGGAATAGTGTTGAGAAAGAGGCATACTCATATGTAATATCATATTAAGTTAGAATAGGCTCCTCTTGTTTTGGTACAGTTTTGCTTACATTCTTTGGTCATATGCCCCATATATTTCAGCTCCGCGGTCAATTATCTACATATTTTAATTTTATTTATGAATCAATTTTGATTACACATTTTTTCAGTGCTATAATGTTTTTGAATAATTTGTAGTTGTCAAATTGTTAGTGTAAATTTTTTTATCATACACAAGTGCCTGAGCTTCATACGGGAGGGCTTTTTTTTGCACTTTCATAAGAAATTCAAGCATTTTCGTATGATTCGAAACTATATGTGAGGGCATATGGGAGTGCTATGAAAATTTTTTTTTATATTCAAAGTGTGAATTTGAATCTGTGCCTATGATTCAGGGCAAAACAAAAACAAAAGTGCTACAAGTGTATAGGGGTTGAGCAGCTCTGCTCAAAGGCAATGGCAGCGATGCATTTTTATCTTAAATCTGATTTGGACTATAACTGATATAGGTAAAAATATTTTGTAGAAATTCAGTTAAATTAACTAAATTATCGTCAAGTAAAAAATATGTTAACTACGAGGTTTGTATAATTCTTCTTATGCTCTTTAACTTTTGCTCGACTATGGCGCATAGCCTTATCATTTAAAACTCCGCAGTCGCCTTAAGAGATGTGTTATGTCGTTTGGGAGACGGCCGATACTACTTAATGGCACATCGTAAGAACTTTTTCCACTATAGGACCCGTTGTTTGTATCCTGTTGATCATCCGATATTTCGGGTTCTGCATCCTCCAATACATCAACACGGCGTTGCGCTATAGGTGCTGGTATAAGACCAGGTGTGACCGCCGGTAATTGAATGTTTAAATGGATATCGCGTTCTTGTTGTAAAACGTCGTTATTGCTGACATCGTTAAATGGTGGATATTGAGATGATTGATATTTTAAGATGTTAAATTGAGGCGCTGTGTTAAAATACCGTTGCTGGTGTTGTCGATTTGCTGAGAGGACCTGTGATGCTATCTGCGCTGATTGTTGCTGCTGCTGTTGCTTCGGAAAATAAAAATGTGTTGGTGATGTTTGCTGTGTGTGATATTTTTCTTGTGTAAACGGCAAGTAGGGGTACTTTTGTTGCGAAAATTGTTGATTTTTCAATAGATGCTGTTGTTGCTGCACTGATGGTGCTTGTGCGAACACCGATTGTTGGGGTACATTATAAATCTCGTTAGCAACATATTGTTGTTGAGGTGGGTGCGATAATTTAGCAGCTATGTTTGAAAAATGTGTGCTGTATGATTGTTGTGGATTACGCTGCTGGTACTGTTGCTGCTGATATTGGTGTAACTGCTCTAATTGTTGTTGTTTATATAGAAATTGCTGTTTTTGTTGTTCAACAAATACGTTTGTCTTTGGCGTTTGATAAAACTGTGGTTGCTGACTAGAAGAATATATATCTCTTTGTTGTTCTTTAACATAACTTGTGCTATCTTTAGTTTCAGCTATTCGTCCGAATTTCTTAGTTAAGAAATCATCCAGGGGCAAATACGAAGTACTTGGAGTTGCCTTAGGCGATGGCTGCGTCACTAGCGCTGAAATAACAGACGCGAATGAATTTGGTGCGATACGTTGTCCAACGGCAGGAGCAATAACAATACGCGGCGAAGGAGACGTCGGTGTATGCGGCTTAAAAACTTGTGGCAAGTGTTCTGGTCGTGGTGGAGGTATTAGCTGAGATGGCGCTGTAAAAAATAAGGGGATAATTGAATGGAAAACTATATACTTGAGCCTGGTGTTGAGTCGTCTCAAATGTTCCGTAATTGAAAACCATTTTTAGAAAACTGAAATTTAGACCCTAGTTCAAATAACGGTTTTCGCTCATCGAACGTATGACGATTCGGCATTATAATTTACGTGTAATTACGAATAAGTACATAATTGTCAAATGATAGGAACGCTCGAACTTACCTTGAGCGGGCAGCTTATTATATTGGCTGGTATGCGACTGCGAGATGATAGCGTCATGAGGGAGTTTGTTCACCGATAATGAATACAATTCTGCTGTCGATACGGGCAGATATCCAGGCGTGGCGTGAAAATTCTGTAAAACGGAATCATCAGCAATTGCATGTGTTAGTTCGGTAAAATCGATGAAGGTTGAAGCGTCATTTGAAGAAGCTATAGATGAACCAGAAGAATTGGAAGAGTTGGGAGAGGAAGAGGAGAATGAAATGGTAGAGGTAGGCAAAGAAGGATGCAGAGCAGCAGTATTATTGTTTACAGAGGAAGAGGGCTCAGTGGAAAGGAAATCATTTTGCGGCTGATCAGCTTTGCTAGCTATTGCGTTTGTATGCAATTCAGAATTATTAATTGCTAGTAAATTGAATGATGAAGTGGTTGGAATAGAAGTAAAAGAGACTTCTGGACTTTGTGTTTGTAAATTGTGTGGAATAGCCTCAGTAACATCAGGCACTGACTGCAAAGGAGTTGTAGAAGTAGGATAAGTAGTTTGCGCCTTTTCCGTAGATGATGTCATTATTATAGTAGCTTCTGTGGTTGTACTTGTTGCTGCAGTAATCACAGCAGTGTTATCATCTTCCGATGGTTTGAAATTCGAATAACGGTTAAGCCTACGCGTTGAAATATTGTGTGTCACTTTAGTAACCTCCCTATGTGAGTTGGTTGTAGTTGCATGATCTGTGCTTAATTTTCGGCTAGTTTGAACACGTTTCAGACCAGAGCGCACTTTCTCTGTAGGTTTCGCACCGCTGCTACCCCTAGCGGACTCATTTGCGATTTCACTGGTTAGCTTGCGACGTTTACTAGAAGTATCGGCATAAGGAAAAGAATTTCCTTGTATATTATGGTGGTTATTGCCGTTACGAATATCAACAATGCTCACATCTTTGTATATATTGCGTGTAGCTACTTTTTCCCTTGACATCAAAGAGTCTTCATCTGAATTTGCAACATCAGACGAGCTTGTATGATTAGTTGTCGCAGTAAGCCGCGACAAACGCAAACGGTTTGCCGATACACGCTTTAAATAGCTGCGAGTTATCGGAGTCGAAGTTGTGGTAGTGCTAGAGCTAGTTAGTCTTTGAATCTCAGTTTTTGTCTTTTCAAATTCTTGATCATTCTTATCTTTCTCTTTACTAAGTATGTTTGCTAAATGACGGTGCTGGGTAGAAAAACGTCGATAGCTACGTATGCGTTCTTTGAAGTTGTTAGCCTCGCTAAGGCTATCTATAAAACTGGAGTTTGTATCAGGATGTACTGCAGCTGTAGTTGTAATAGTTGTTGTATTTCGATTACTTAATGTGTCAATATCACTAGAGTTATGCAAGGCATTTGTCGCCTCATCTTCAACATGTATCATAAGCTTTTCGCTCTCGGTCGAGCTTTTCTCACCAGTAACCACTGTGTCAAGTGATTTTTGCACGTTCTGTTTATCACCATTGTTGTTGTGTGTAGTTAATTTGACTCCAGCAATCAAAAGTGTGGCCGCGTGATGATCCGCATCCAATTTATCCTCATCAGCTATTGTTGGGTAAGTGGATGAGTGTGAATGTTCTTCCGCGGGTGCAGGAGTATCTGGGGGAAGGAAAAGTTTTGCTGGTGTTGGGATTGCGTCCGTTATCGATGCTGTTTTATTTGCTTCTTTAGCCAAAATCAGAGACGCACGCGCTGTAGTAGTATCGAAAATCAATTGTGGCTTAGTCGATATACCTTTCGGAACTTCCGCATCCAATTTATCCTCATCAACTATTGTTGGGTTAGTCGATGAGTGTGAATGTTCTTCCGCGGGTGCAGGAGTATCTGGGGGAAGTAAAAGTTTTGCTGGTGTTGGGATTGCGTCCGTTATCGATGCTGTTTTATTTGCTTCTTTAGCCAAAATCAGAGACGCACGCGCTGTAGTAGTATCGAAAATCAATTGTGGCTTAGTCGATATACCTTTCGGAACTTCCTTTACCACGTTGTCATTTCCTTTAAAATTTTCAAATTCGAAGAATGTTGGTGTGTCAGCCGTAGTCTCAATTTTTTCTCTATTCTCTGATGTGGGCAGATTTAAATAGTTATGATCAAAATTGTTTGGCTCTTTACTAAAGTTATTTAGATGCGGTGCATCCGAACTCGTCGACTCTGATGTAGTGTTTGTAATAAGTTGTACTTTTGTATTCTTAGGGTTCTGTGCATTACTAAAACCTGCGTTTGATTCACTCGCTTCTACCGTGGTTGTAAATTGCATGACCTCATCGGAGTTTTCATTGGTGTTTCCTTCAGTAGAGGTAGTCAAGTTTAAACTTTCCGCTTGTACCAGAGAAGCCTTAACTGGTTTGAAGCTATCATCGAAAGGGATCTCATTAGTCTGCATGACCCATGCATGGGATAGTTTAAATGGCGTCGGGTTGGTGTGAAAAGTTGTTGCACAATGTTGATGATTGCAGTTAGAGAGTGAGTATTGATATAAATGTAGAAGAAAGCAAGAGCGAGAAAGTAGAAAATAGATACAGAAAAATTATGAAATATTGTTATGATGTAAGTGTTCTATATGTAGTAAGAGCATGTAAGGCTATTAAATTGATAACTGCTGAAAAATTTAGATAATTAAAAATAAGGAAAGATGAGAAAAACAGGCGAACACCGAATCACGCACACTAAGCTCTGCTTGAGTATATGCACATACGTGAGTACATATATGCATACCTCATGATTCAAACCTGGGAGCCTACTTAGTATACCACCATGACGAAACTGGTCCTCGTTAGAGCATCTAGACTCTTCAAGTCTAATGTTGAGTATATCTGAGCATATGGGATTCAAGGGTTTGATAAGCGCAATACAAAGCTTTACAGCTTCAAAGCTTCCACAACCCAATTGTCAACCTCACCTACGCGAGGGGAATACTGTTACAAATATGAATGTATCACACACATATTTAGCAGGCGAAACTCTGGCGACCCTAAGTTCCTCATGGAACTGTGGGTGTGGGTGGGATGGTCTAGAAGGTTTAATGTGGTCATATAAATCGTTCCCGAGATGGTCGGGCTAGTACCTCAATGGTGCTTTGTTGCCGGAACGTACCGGTCCTACATATATCCAGCAGACGGCCATCAACATCGATAACACTTCCCAAAGTCTTCGGAGAGTATCTTTTTCGTTAATACAACAACAACATCTGAGCATATGTGTGTCAAATGAAGGTAGTATCGTGTTCCGAAACGGGAATCAATGAGACATTTTATATATATAATGTATTATTCTGTAATCGATATGAATTCGTAAGATCAGCCATCGTGCGCCCTATAATCAGATCTTAGGGCGAAACAAGTCATACCTGTTGTATAGTATGAATATCCATATTTATACCTTCAAGATGGCTTAGACCACGTTTATACATCCAGTAATTTACAATAAATAGGCAATAGTTAATCTATGCGTTCAATTATGTCCCATCCGTAGGAACTAGACTATTAGCTGTCATATTTTCACTTTCCTCTTTTATTTCGTGCTTCCGTTTTGAGATAGTTCCAAATGTAGGAAAAAGTCGGCATCTCTAAAATGTCTACATAATTACCGATTATCGACGAGGAGAATTTATATATGTGGTAAATATAGTTATTTAATTACGGATTAGATGTTAAGTACGCAAATGAAGATAATCTTGTTATATCCAAACTACATAGGTCTTAGGCCCACTGAATTGGAGCATCAAAGTTTAAACTAAATCATGCAAAAGCAAATATCTCAAAGTAGAGTGGCACACTGATCTTACGTGATCATCTTCCATATAGACTCCAGATAAGGGGCATTCTTTTGAGTGAGGTAAAAAGTCAACCAGATGGAGATAGTGCATGACATTAACCTGTAACAGTAACCAGATCGAATTTGAGCTAGAGGTTGCTTTCCGCTACTGCGAGTTTAGGGGATAACTCTTAAGACTGAGTTATCAGGTGACGTATTTCCTCATAATACTTGCGGAGATGACTTTGTAAGTCCGTGGGACCTCTTCGATCAGATGTCTGTTGGGATGTCCAAGTTTCTGGGTATTCAACCGAAACTGTTCGTTCCGCATTTCATTTCTCTCCCTTATTGGGAGACTGTTGTTGTTGTAGCGATAAGGCCACTCCCGTAAGGTTTTGAGGAGTGTTGTTAGAAGGTACAAGCCCGATCATTTGTATTATGACCACATGGAACCTTCTACCCATACAACCCTCTCACCCACTAGTTCCATGAGGAACTTCGGGTCGCCAGAGCCTCGGCTGCTAATCAATCAGGATTTGCCACGTGTTGGTGAGATTGACAATTGGGTTGGAGAATCTATAAATTACGCTGGCAACCCCTTCGCCTCTTACGAGAGGCATACCTGCCGTGGTTATATTCTAAACCCCCTGGGCTATGGGGAGTATTATCGCTTTGCTGTGTAAATGGTGTTCTGGGGCATAAGAAGACAAACCGTAGCAGTGCTGAGAGCAGTTACCTGGCATGTAATTCATGTTGAGGGCTTATTAATAACGTTATAAGGTTCCTTTTAAATTAATAAATAAATGCAAGGCGCTATAACCTCCAAAGAGATTTAAGGCCGAGCTTCTCTCTTCCAATTTGCGTCGTGCTCCTTTACATTTTTGCTACAAATTGGCGGGACAGGACCTAATTTTTTTATGCCGACTCCGAACGCCACCTGCAATGCAGAGGAGTTTTCACAGAGAAGCTGTTCACGGCAGAAAGACGTTTGGAGTGCTTGCCAAACACTACCAGGGTGAGGGGAGGCCAATCCTGCTTAGAAAAATTTTCTCCTAATTGAAAAAACTTGTTTCTAAAATTTTGATGTTGGTTTGCCCGGGGCATGAATCCAGGATCTTTGGTGTGGTAGGCGAAGCACGCTACCATCACCCCACGATGGTTCCTTTTAGTGTAACTTAAATATATTCTTGTAAATAAAAACATTCACTTACCGAAAGTCGTACAGTACTTGCTGCCTGTTTTGGTTTACCATATTGATATGGTGATTTTTTGGCTCCTTCACTTTGCGACGTGAAACCGCGACTTAAAAATCTAAACGAACGCGCTTTCTTTTGCGGCGAAACCATTTGAGTCTCAGACGGACTGGACTGCAAATCTTCGGCAACATCGTTAAGCAAATTATTTATATTTGATGCTAAGACAAATTCATCATTTGTCTGACGATGATTAAAAGTTTTCATAAATTCTGGTGGAACTAGTAGATTTGATGGTACCTGCACGTCTTTATTTACCCCGACTACAATTTCTCCTACAATATTGGAGCTCTTATCAGCTTTGTTGGTGCGACCTGGTGGCTCAGCTATAATACGTGCCATGTCGTGCACGAAATCAACACCGGGATCGGAGGATAATTCACCTAAACTGTTTATATATATTTCTCCATTGTTCGTTTGCGTCCCCTGATCCACACTTGTACTTATCGTTTCGGTATGTTGTTGCTCAGTTATTTTATACTGTTCGGCAAATGAGTCATCTTTATGCGTATACTCGTTATAGCCGGCATTTTGTAAGCTTGATTCCAATTGCGTACTTGTAACTGCCTCTTGGTAGCCTTCTCGATTGCTACTCGATTGCTGCACTCCATCCACTTCACTCACATCTAAACCGCTTTCTAATTGTTTTTTGTGCGTATGATGTAATATCCTTGGAGTCTGTGGTTGCGGTCCTTTTGTTTCTAGTGCTTGTAATATTGTTTTAATAGGATATTCCATCATTTGACGCACTTTCTGCATCATATCGGTATTGCTGCCAATTTTATTTGCATTGTTCTTGTAGTAATATTGCTCTGATTCCTCACAATTGACATTACGATACCAATCACAAACGAAGTTCTTTTGACTGAAGAGCGTGCCATTGGGACAAAGAAATGAGAAGCCATTCACACTGCGCGCAGTGTGAGCACAAATACGAAATACTTGACAGCGGGTCTCTAAATCAGCGTAGTAACCTGTTAAAGAATGGTATGAGAAATAAAATGGTAATAGGTTTAGTTTAGTTTATTGGGGACGTAACCTAATTAATTCTTTGGTCTAACAGGGGCTATATATATATGGAAACTGGTTTGTTAGATTTACATTCCTAGATGCCTTCTAAGGCATGGGTAATACGCAATCCTAGTCCTTGTTCACAAAGCTTAATATGTCAGTGCAGATTTTCAGGAAGAAAAAAGATGTATTTGTGGTTCTGAGCAAGCAGCTAAAGATGAAGTTTACCTCGTTGTTAGCCTATGCTTGCAACAGTTTGAAGGAGATATCACATGAAATCCCAGATATGATTGGCACTTGATGTAGGGTTAATGGGTGAAGAGCCCAATACATAGGTCTAGTCAATTGAATGGGCTCTTTATATCTATAATTAAAATAGTGTAAAGTTAGATCTCGCATGCAGATCTATACCTTGGAGTATCCTTGCTGCCATCAAAAGTCGGCCATGGAAGTTTCACATGCCCTTGGGCAATGCAATCAAGTTTTTGCCAAAGTGACATCTGTCTATGGTAAGAGCTACTATCAGCTATGATGAGGAACTCGTTACCTCAATACCTGTCAACGGAATACACTTTCCACTGACCAACTTTGATGCAGCGATAATGGCAATATCCCAAATAATAATAAAAATTACAAGGTAACGACGATCACCCGCACGGACCACCGCCTTCAGTGAATAAAAATCACTGTATACAAGTCCTTCAAATCCAATGGGAATATGTGATGGCCCTTGGAGTATGAAGCAGGACGTGCCATAACGGATTGTAGTGGAATGGACATGGAATGGACATTAATAAAAGTTGGATTTTCCGAATATCGATTTGAGCATGGTTCCATTACTGAACCCGAGCACACATATTCAAGAGACTGTATGCGTTGGTTTTCCAACTGGATGTATGTGTAATTCTAAACTTAATGTGCATAGCAGATACAGATACCGGGTAATAAGGACAAGAATAGGCACTTCTTGTCTTCCAAAACGCTGCTAATGGATATAAACACGACACTCTGAAAGACTTCTTCTGTCGGGAAGCCAGTATAAGCAGTGAAAACAATGTAAGCTTCGAAATCAAGCGGAGAATAACTCCTGCCAACTAGTGCTACTTAGAACTCTTTAGGCAATTAAAAGAACACTTAAAGTCTCTTTCAACGAAAAAGAAAATCACGCTATACAAGTCGCTCATAAATCTGTATGGATCGGAATAATGGGTCCAGCCAAGATGAGCTCGCTCTTGGAATGTTCGAGAAAAAAGTTCTCCGAAAGTATCGATGGAGCTATAATGATGAGCTGTATGAGTTTTACGATAGTGCAAAAAAAGACGTCTGCTGCCAAAAAAGTATTGTAATCGACATCCGAATTTGGTCTTAGTTAAAAGAGGCAGATTGAGGAAGATTTGATCTCCATTGTTAGCATAAGTTAATGCAAAATAGGGATAGCTGACTTTTTACAAAACGCCTAAAACCGCTTGTAAGTAAGGCGCCAATTAATGATGATGATGAGCATAACATAGCACCCGAGTCAGATGTGACTGTCAGCAGGGATTTCGAAATTCGGAGCAGCCTGTTCTTGGAATAGTGGGCGTAATAGCTGGAGATTTGGAACATTCCCCGCTGGTATACCTATATGAAAGAAGAAGGGGTGATATCAAGCCGTCATACCATGATCTGATACCTTGTTCTTTTCATATATAAGGCGATATCGTCCAATCTCTGGGGGATTTTACCACAATAGGTGTCTGCTTCGTCTGGAGTTAGGTCGTTTCAAAGAATCCGATACGCTAAATGACTGGAATCCAGTGGCGTTATTTGATAATAAGGTATCAGAACAGACAATAATAGTGCCCAAGTGCGCTACCCTTAACCTAACCTGTGTGTGATGTTTTGTGATAAACGGCAAATAAGCAAACATCTTTGCGACCATACTTTATCTCACTTAAAATTGAAACAAATAATAAATGCGCGATAACCTCCGAAGAGATTTTAGGCCGAGCTTCTCTTCCGATTTGCGTCGAATGGTATTTGCAAAGCAGACGAGTTTTCACTGAGAGCTCTCTTGAGAAGTACACTCAGAGTGCTTGCCAAACACTGCCGAGGGGTGACCCCGCTTAGAAAAATTTTTTTCTAATTGAAAAACCTTGTTTCTAAAATTTTTATGTTGCTTTTCCCGGGGTGAGAACCCAGGATTTTCGGTATGATAGGCGGAGCACGCTACAATCACACCACTCACTTAAAATTATGTATTGTGAAGGCGACGAAGAGATATCTCACACACACAAATATGTAGTCATCAGCCGAAGTAGTTACTCACACATACACACGCATATGGCTATGGGAGAGGAGTGGACTACAGATATACATGTATATAGCCGGTATTTAACCAAGCATTAGCTACAACTTTTCGCGAAATTACTAGACTTTAGGAGAAATGGGTGAACGGGGAAACCGAGAGTATGAAAGCAGCGCAAGCTGAGTAACAACGAAGCAGTTTTGATTTATATATAATTGTGAAGTACTACTCCCAAAGTAATCTAAATAAAGACCAGTTTGCAATACTGAATATTGGAGTGACTTATTCAACAGTTTAGCGATTCGAACGTTAGCAGAAGGTTTCAAATAAGCGGAGTTTTCCTAAATTCGTTACAGTATCTTAAATTAACCAACCTTCATGTCTCCCGGTACATTTGAAGCCCGTCTTTGGCACCTCATTTAATATGGGGTAATCGACCTCTGGCTCGCCTGGTATTGTATGTCGAAGCTTGAAAAGCGGGTACGCATCGCTACTGAAAAAACATCATTAAATAATAATAACAATTAAAAAAAGGAGTTGATCTTTCAAAAGTATTTTATATCAGATTATCACCGCATATTAATTGCTATTTTTTTATACCAATTACCTTGCATAATCTGATATTTCGGCATCTTCGAAGATACCTCGAGCAACGCACACGCGAGCCAGCGCAACAATCAACATCCAATAATTAATAAAACCTGCGTTTACAGTTTATAAATGATAATATATTTGCATTATAATTAATGTCTTTGTTATATAAATTTTATTTGTAATTTACCAATCGTTTTGGGTTTCCTCATTTCAACTTGATCACAATTTAACTCTTCAAAACTTGATCAACGACGGGCTAATCTGCAAGAAAGAAATTTTAATTAGACAGCGTAATAAAAGAAAAGATGAAGGGATGGATTTAGGATGTCGAGGTAACTATATAATAGGTGTTTTTGGGGCCTTCGGAATAAACATGAGACTATCAGTTGGTTGAGCCTCTGCACCGAGTAGGAAGAATAGGCAGCGATCGGCTGAAGGTGACAAGCCTGCTTTTAAGTGTTGGAAGGGGAAGCGCAAAGGGCCCTGTCTCAGAAGAACGAGGCAAACTAGTCGGTTTTCATGTCCTGCACTCACCAGGCCAAAGCTCCTGCTACTAGAAGCGACAGACAGTCTCGAGTCAGTTAATAAGGTAGATCCAAGAAAACTTTTGATATTCACCAAGATAACATAGTTATTTTATAACATAACTCCTGGTACCTTGTTGGGATTTTTAATGTTTGGTCTTCAAACAAATTCTGGTAACACTATGGACACAATCAGTCTATGTAAGGTCTTTATTGACTTGCCAGTTCAACCTAACAAAACCTGTCATTCCGACTAGTTTGCCTTATTGTTCTGAAACAGGGGTCTTTGCGCTTCCTTCCCCTACCGTCACTTAAAAGCAGGCCTGTCCACTTCAGCGGATTGCCGCCTATTCATCCCACTCGGGGCTACTTCCTCCGCAACATCCGCAACACCCACACAGAATCAAGAAACGCTTGTAGCAAAGTGTTTGCCAGTGAACTGTTTTCAAACTGTTTTCATTGTCTCGCGTACCTACGGCAAGCGCTCGTTTTCGCCCCCAAGCGCTGCACAATTATTAATGCTGCCCGGTATTGTGAGAGGGCTCTCTTTATTCTCTATCTTATTCCTATCTTAGGTACAGTGCTTTGTTCGGGCTCGCAGACTGCTCCTTTAATAAGTATATTGATATATAAGCTTCTGTGTGGCTGCATAGCGGTATGGAGTTCAGCTAAGCCCTGATCCCTTCGGCAAGGTATGGTCGTACAGCTTCTGCTAACAATATTGACACATTCTTTATTGAACTCGAGGTCAAGCTTACTAAACCCTCATTCCCTCCGCTCTGTGCTCTTCTTAGATTTGATAAACTACCAGTAGGAAGAAATGTGGTTATAAGCCTCGGTTCAAAGATTGTGCTTTCACTTGCAGTATCCGTGATCAAAAAAGGGATTTTATAAGTTTGCCCTAAGCACAAATTCAGGTCATGCTGCTAAGATGTTTTAAATTTCATGTCGTACATGTGCCCTGCAGATGACCTCGTCCTAATATTATTGAGAGCATATTGAATGCTGAGTAATCTTGCAGTGACTATGCATTTATAAAATTGACTATGGCCCTTAGATACCACGGCATGGGATAGGTAGGTTACCTCCCAGGTCCCAGGTAGCATCAAACATGTGATGCTTTATAAAAAGTTTTTCGAAACGGGGTTGCCCATCGGTATTGGTTGCCCAAATCCTCTCAGTGTATTTCTGCCGTGGAGCTTGTCAGGGACAAACAAAAACAAGTAAGAAAGGCTAAGTTCGGGTATAACCGAACTTTACATACTCAGCTGAGAGCTTTGGAGACAAAATAAGGGAAAATCACCATGTAGGAAAATGAACCTAGGGTAACCCTGGAATGTGTTTGTATGACATGGGTATCAAATTAAAGGTGTTAATGAGTATTTTAAAAGGGAGTGGATCATAGTTCTATAGGTGGACGCCTTTTCGAGATATCGCCATAAAGGGGGACCAGGGGTGACTCTATAATATGTTTGTACGATATGGGTATCAAATTAAAGGTATTAATGAGGGTTTTAAAAGGGAGTGGCCCTTAGTAGTATATGTGAAGGCATTTTCTAGATATCGACCGAAATATGGACTAGGGTGACCCAGAATCACCATATTTCATCCCTTTTTTCGTATTTGGTATAGAATTATGGCATTTTTTTAATTTTTTGAAATTTTCGATATCGAAAAGGTAGGCGTGGTCATAGTCAGATTTCGCCCATTTTTAATACCAAGAAAAGCTCAAGTTATCGTGTTAACGGCCAAGAGGAAGGGCAGACTGTGTATAAAAACTACGCGTGGCTTCAACCGATTTCGCCCATTTTCGCCAGAAAGCAGTTATCGGCATAGAAGCTATGCCCTTACCAAATTTCACAAGAATTGGTAAATTTTTGTTCGACTTATGATATTAAAAGTATTTTAGACAAATTAAATGAGAAAAGGCGGAGCCACGCCCATTTTGAAGTTTTCTTTTATTTTTATATTTTGTTGCACCATACCATTACTGGAGTTGAATGTTGATATAATTTACTTATATACTGTAAAGTTATTAAAGTTTTTGTAAAAATTTGACCTTTAAAATTTTTTTTTTGAAGTGGGCGTGTTCATCATCCGATTTTGCTATTTAGCACACATATAGTAATAGGAGTAAAGTTCCTGCAAAATTTCATCATGATGTCTTTAACGACTGCCAAATTACGGCTTGCAAAACTTAAATTACCTTCATTTAGAAGTGGGCGGTGCCACGCCCATTGTCCAAAATTTTAAAAATTTTCTATTCTGCGTCATAAGGTCAACCTACCTACCAAGTTTCATCGCTTTAGCCGGTTTTGGTAATGAATTATCGCACTTTTTGGGTTTTTCGAAATTTTCGATATCGAAAAAGTGGGCGCGGTTATAGTCCGATTTCGCTCATTTTAAATAGCGATCTGAGATGAGTGCCCAGGAACATACATACCAAATTTCATTAAGATACCTCAAAATTTACTCAAGTTATCGTGTTTACGGACGGACGGACAGACATGACTAACTGAATTTTTTTTTCGCCCAGATCATTTTGATATATAAAAGTCTATATCTATCTCGATTAGTATATGCCATTACGGATTACCATTATGCGAACAAAGTTAATATACCCTGTGAGCTCTGCGCAGCTGAGTATAATAAGAACATTGAAAACTGGAACCTAAGCTATACCAGAAGTCTTCGGAAATATATCGCGTATTGAAAATTTTTTAACCGTGATATATATATATTCGATAGTACTGGTGCGAGGCTCATTGACAGTCGTCTATACTGCCCTGTAAATAAATCGGCTATGAAAACATGCCTGAGCTTCATTAGCTTTGAAATACGTTTTATAGATTAGTCAAACTATTTATTTACATGTGTAAGCAGAGAAATACGTCCAAATCAAAATAAATCGAAATTATCATATAAACAAAGTTTTCTAAGCGCGCATCCGCTTTGACATCGCAGCATGCAATCAATTTATTACCTAATCACATGCAACAATTCCATCGACACAAAAGAGAAAGGCCGGTAGAAAAAGTAAACACAATAAACAACGGATTCGGAACAACCTTTTTTATTTGAAGATAAATTTTGAATGAATCAGCTTGAAACAGTAAGCGATCGTAGCTGCTTATGGTTGTTTGTGCATTGTGCGCTTGTGTGGCATTCGTTTAATTAGGTTTGTTTGGGTTTTGTGCCAACACCTTTCTTGTAATATTCAGTTATTTATATGGCATATCTAATTAAAGGTTATTTCGAAACATACTTCCCATCACACCTTCATGCATTTTATGTGAGATGTAAAATGAAAACAAAAAAATGTTATTAAATAAAAAAAAAGCAAGTAAGGAAGGCTAAGTTCGGGTGTAACCGAACATTACATACTCAGCTGTCAAATTACAGCTTGCAACACTTTTAAACTACCTTCTTTTAAAAGTGGGTGGTGCCACGCTCTTATCTACTTACTTAATTGGCGCTTAACCGTTTAAACGGTTATGGCCGTCCAACAAGGCGCGCCAGTCGCTCCTTCTCTCTGCCAACTGGCGCCAGTTGGTCACACCAAGGGAGTTTAAATCGTTTTCCACCTGGTCCTTCCAACGGAGTGGGAGCCGCTCTCTACCTCTGCTTCCATAGGCGGGTTCCGATAGAAACACTTTCTTCGCCGGAGCGTCATCTTTAATTCGCATAACATGACCTAGCCAGCGCAGCCGCTGAGTTTTGATTCGCTGGACTATGTTGATGTCTGCGTATAGCTCGTACAGCTCATCGTTAAATCTTCTTCGGTACTCGCTATCGCCAAAGCGTATATGTCCATAAATCTTTCGGAGAACTTTTCTCTCGAACACTCCCATGCTTCTGCACTATATAGCAGAACGGGAACGCTAAGTGACTTGTAGAGTATTATTTTCGTTTGCCGCGAGATGACTTTACTTTTCAATTGCCTACCTAGTCCAAAGTAGCATTTATTGGCAAGAGTGATTCTTCGCTGGATTGCAGAGCTGGTGTGGTTGCTAGTGTTGATGCTGGTTCCCAAATAAACGAAGTCTTTTGCTATTTCGAAATTATGGCTGCCAACAGTAGCGTAGTTGCCAAGGCGCATATGCGCTGACTCTTTGCTCAATGACAGCAGGTACTTGGTTTTGTCCTCATTCACCATCGAACCCATCTTTACCGCTTCTCTTTCCAGTTTGGAGTAAGCAGAACTAACGGCGCGGGTGTTTAGGCCGATGATATCAATGTCATCAGCATATGCCAGTAATTGCACACTTTTATAGAATATTGTTCCAGAGCGGTTAAGTTCTGCAGCTAGTATAATTTTCTCCAGCATCAAATTAATTCTCGTGCTGTCGAAGGCGGCTTTAAAATCGACGAAGAGGTGATGTGTGTCGATTCTTTTTTCGCAGGTTTTTTCCAAGATTTGGCGCATTGTGAAAATCTGGTCGATGGTAGATTTACCAAGTCTGAAGCCGCACTGATAAGGTCCAATCAGCCGATTCACGGTGGGCTTCAATTTTTCGCACAATAAAGTTGGCAGGACCTTATATGCGATATTAGTAAGCCTGATTCCGCGATAGTTGGTGCAGTTTTCAGTATCCCCCTTCTCATACATCAGCGCCCGCGGCCTTGTTGTCTTTCAATCTGTTTATTGCTATTCTGACTTCGTTTGACTAATTTTCTATTCTGCGTCATACGGTCAACCCACCTATCAAGTTTCATCGCTTTATCCGTCTTTGGTAATGAATTATTGTTTTTCGAAATTTTCGATACCGAAAAAGTGGGCGTGGTTATAGTCCAAATTCGTTCATTTTAAATAGCGATCTGAGATGAGTGCCCGGGAGCTTACATACCAAATTTCATTAAGATACCTCAAAATATACTCAAGTTATCGTGTTTACGGACAGACGGAGAGACATGGCTAAATTAATTTCTTTTTTCGCGCAGATCATTTTGATATATAGAAGTCTATGTCTATCTCGATTAGTTTATGCCGATACGGGGTACCGTTATGCGATCAAAATTAGTATACTCTGTGAGCTCTGCTCAGCTGAGTATAAAAACTACAATATGAAACCGAGTTGTGAGCCTTTATATTGTTACCAATATTAGCAAAACTAAGGGGTGCTGCTATCTCTAAACCGATGCTGGGCAGCGCCTTGCATGCACATCCATAGATCAATCATTATGTATCTACTCGGGCTCAGTTGTACATATTTATGTATGTTTGTTTAATGGTGTGTTTAGTTTATACTTATATTTAAGAATTCATGAGCTTAACACCGGCTAATAATAATTGAATTTCAATTATTATGTTTTCTAAGGGAACCGGAAAGAAAGAAACATTTACTGGCATATTGCGATGGATCTACATAAACGAATCAATCATTATGTCTACACATATGTAGGTACACGCAGCTGAGAGCAACGCACAAGCACATGCAGATATATTATCTGAAATGCTCCTAAAGGTATGCAATTGTGATTGTGGAAGTGTCGCTTACACATACAAGCGCATGGGGTATGACAGAAGCTATAAAAATTATACATCCGTAGTTGTAGCTGAGGAATTTATAGCTAGGTTAATTCTGGAAGCGCCTAGAAGATGCCTCGAGGAAATCACAGAGTATAAAAGCATCAGCGGTAGAGGCGCTATGGGCAGTTTCGATTAAGACGCTATCTAGCGAGCAATAGCAGTATTATTTTGAAAATGAGTTTCATTTAAGCTATCAGTCAGTTTGGTTACTAAGCAAGCTAGTTGCAAAGTATAAGTGTTATTGTGAAGTACTTTAATAAAGGCCATTTTTCCATTATTCAATATTGGAGTTATTTATTCAACAGTTTAGCGATACGAACGTTAGCAGAAGATTGCAAATAAGAGGATTTGCAGTAAATTCGTTACAATTGGTGTCAGAAGTGGGATTGTTGAATAAATTCCGAAGATTGCGAATACAACTTGTACATGGCAAAGTTGAGTGAGTTGCGGATCCAGCAACTGAAGAAAGAGTTGGAGAGCTGTGGATTGAATACAACCGGCAATAAGATTGAGTTTCAAGCGGGTACGAGAGGTAATGGAGTCGCCAGGAATTGATGTGGACGAGTATGTCTTTTATCCTGATGGGGACGAGACAACAACAAAAATTGAAGAGAAGAACGGAAGTCCGAGTCCAGTCGCAAGCGGCGAGAATAATGCGATATTGGCTTTGTTATCACAGATATCGGCAAAAATGGAAACACAGGAAACACGCATAACAGAGATGTCATCACAAATATGGCATCCCAACTAGAATCCCAGGAGAACCGTATAACATCCAAGATAGAAGCACAGGAGACACGTATATCCGAAATCACAGGAGAAACGTATAACGGCGAAGATTGAAGCACAATTGGATGACCAGAAAACACACATGGCGTCACAAAGTGCAGAACAATTAAAAGAGCAAGAGGCACGCATAACATTACAACTCGAAGCCCAGGAAGAGCGTATCTCAACGAAGCTGGAGGCACAGGAAACAAAAGTGTCATCGCAGCTGGAGGCTTTTAGTGAAAGACAAGATAAAATAGAGGCCGAGATGGATGCTTTGAAAGATCGTATACAGGAGTTGCAACTAAATCGCCCAGCAGTTTCAACGAGTAATCGAAAGGTAAAAACAACATCCTTTGATGGGTGTGCTCCTTTCCAGGTCTTCAAGCTACAGTTTGAGAAGACCGCAGCAGTGAACAACTGGAATGTGGAAGATAAAGTTGCTGCACTGTTCATGGCGTTGAAAGGGCCTGTAGCTGATATTTTACAAACCATTCCAGAGGGCGAACGGAACTGTTATGAAGCACTGGTGGGCGCTCTAGAGAGACGATACGGAACTGAGCATAAAGGACAGATATACCAAATGGAGTTGCTGAACCGCTTCCAGAGGCCTGGTGAAACATTGCAAGAGTTTGCGTCGGATATTGAAAGGTTAGCACATTTAGCGAATGCGGACGCACCCGTGGAATACACTGAAAGCGTAAAGATTCAGAGCTTTATAAATGGCATACGGGACGTCGAAACAAAGCGAGCTACATACGCAAACCCAAAGCCAACATTCGCAGAAGCGGTATCACATGCTCTGATTCAGGAAAAAGCGTCGCTTCTGTGTAAGCCAGTTTTCAAAGCACGCCGTGTGGAAGTAGAAAGACCAGACTGGGTAGACACAATATTGGAGGCGCTGAAAGGATCGCAAAAGCGGAGTGGAAGAGTTATCAAATGCTTCAAATGCGAGAAGGCCGGTCACATTGCACGTCATTGCGATCTTGGTCCTAATAGTTCCAACAATGTGGGTGGCCGTAAACGCAAAGCTGGAGGAAATGAGCAAGAGCGTGTCAGAAGTAAAGAACGAAAATTTGCCCCAGCTATTGAATATCCTGTGATATCTGTGTCGCAAATTGGAAGAAAATCGAGCAGTCTTGACGTCGAAGGAAAGCTGGATGGCAAGGAGCGTGTACTGACTGTAGATACGGGCGCATCTGATTCTTTAATCCGATCCGATTTGGTCAACAGGAGAGTAAAGCCATTACTTGGAGCAAGGTTGTGTACGGTCACAGGCGAGTATAACCAAGATCAGGGAGAAGTAATATGTGAAGTCTTAATTGGGAAGGTCATGGTTCTACACAAATTAATTGTGGCGGAGATTGTTGATGAAGTCATATTGGGAGTGGACTTCTTAGTTGACCATGACATCAGGATCGATATGCGGAGAAAAATTATGCGCTATAAGAACCAGGATATACCACTTAACTTTAGTTTGGAAAAAGGGTTCAGTAGTAATCGAGTACTGGTGGAGAAGACTCGACAAAGGCCACGAAAGTCAAAGGCAAAGGTTGATGGATCGAATGGGCCAAATAAATCAAAACCAAAGGTACCTGCGAGAAAAACACTAGCATTGACAAACACTAATGAACGCACTAAAACGACTGAAAGAATTTTCCAGAAAGAATGCAAGGGTGGTTTCAAGCCAGCACGCACTACTGCTGTGAAACCTGGGGACGATACTGAATATGCGAAGCCAATCCGTCAAGCGCAAGCTCTACGAAGTAGTTCATTGGCCAAACAACAGAGTGTGAGGGAACGGCCCAGGGCAATGAGAAGTAAGATGAAACACAGGCATGACAAGAACTTTAATTCGGAAGGTTTCTTGGAGGGAGATTTGGTACTGCTATACAACCCTCACCGGCGGAAAGGTGTTCCATCCAAATTTCGGTGCAGTTGTGAAGAAAATCAGTGATACCATCTACCGCATACAAACAATTGGGAAACCACGGAGTAGAAGAGTGGTACATTTGGAGATGCTAGCGGCGTTTAGATCGGGAGATTTGTCTGATTGGGACGATCAGACTTAGGTGGAGGGCAGTGTTACGAATATTAGCAAAACTAAGGGGTGCTGCCATCTCTAAGCCGATGCTAAGCAGCGCCTTGCATGCACATCCATATATCAATCATTATGTATCTACATAAACGAATCAATCATTATGTCTACACATATGTAGGTACACGCAGCTGAGAGCAACGCACAAGCACTGGCAGATATCTTATCTGAAATGCTCCTAAAGGTATGGAATTGTGATTGTGGAAGTGTCGCTCACACATACAAGCGCATGGGGTATGAGAGAAGCTATAAAAACTATACATCTGTAGTTGTAGCTGAGAAATGTATAACTAAGTAAATTCCGGAAGGGCCTAGAAGATGCCACGAGGAAATCACAGAGTATAAAAGCATCAGCGGTAGAGGCGCTATGGGCAGTTTCAGTTAAGCACGCTATCTGTCGGGCAATAGATCAGTTTCATTTAAGCTATCAGTCAGTTTGGTTATTAAGCAAGCTAATTGCAAAGTATAAGTGTTATTGTGAAGTACTTCCATTATTCAGTATTGCAGTTATTTATTCAACAGTTTAGCGATACCAACGTTAGCAGAATATTGCAAATAAGAGGATTTGCAGTAAATTCGTTACAATATCATCCCATATATAAACTAATTTAATTAGCTCGAAGTACAACATTGAAAGACGGTAAAAGAGGCTGTCTATCGTTTGTCTGGATATAAAACCAAAGCTTGTATTTGAGGGTATCCGGCACTTTACGTTATCCTTAATAAAATTAGTTCAATCAAACGACTCACAAAATGTATATTGATGCCCAGCGTGTAAGGGGGCTTAGAATATACCCGCGGCAAGTATGGCCGTAAGAGGCGACTTAAATACCTAAATAATTCAAGGGGCTGTGTAGCGCAACCTTTGGCAACCGAGGTTATGGGTGGGTGTCGAGATGACCTAGAAGGTTCAATGTGGTCATATTTAATCTTCCCGAGAGAACAAGCCGCATCGATAACACTCCCCAAAACCTTCGGGGAGTGTCCTTATTGTTCCAATAATATCATCAACAGATGCATTACGGTTTTCATTGTATCCTTAAGAAGCTTCCTGATCTGGAAGCAATATCATACTACCTCGCGTTCGAGCTATCCTTCGATGTGAGGTTCCCTCAAGAAAAGGAAGAAGGGTTGTGAGTAGAGTAATTTCGCTTTATAACGATGACTTTAAAGTCGACAGTGGTGTCGCGTCGACGGTTTTATCGCAACATAAGATCATACTCTCTTCTTATTGTGGGTCTCTGGTAAAATCTGCACAGTTATAAAATTACCAAATCTGAAGCAACAATCACTTTATTGACTGTGCACTTTAGTACTTCACATAATGCGCCACATAAATCCTTATATGCAATATAAAACAGGCTGATTTCAAGGTAGTATATATGCATATATTATATAAAGCCTACTTGAATTGCATACAGCTGGCATATGCTCGTCTAACCGTATTTTGTGTAAAAGTTAATGCATGCTTTTGCCAGTTTTTTGGCTCTGTGTCTAACAAATTTGGGTCAAAACCGCTGGCTCCGGCAATGTGTTGTTTTTTGCGGTATATTGCCATTCTCCTTCGTCTTAGTTGGGTGGAGAGATGTTTATTTCGGCGTCAAAGATTATTGTATTGGGTTCATCTTCCTCTTCTTTTTGTAGCGACAAGGAGACGCCCCATAGGTTTTGGAATATTGACGCATATCGATCAAGTACGCGCCGTAAAATAGCACCATAAATGTACTATCCCAACCATCTCGTGAAAGGTTTGATGTGATCACGTTGAACATTCTAGGTCATCCAACCACCTTCTTTCGGGTGGAACTCTGAATTGTCAGAGCCTCGCTTGATAGATAAAGAGGACTCGGGCAGGTGAGGTTTAAAATTGGGTTCGAGAAGCAACACAGTGTGTTGGCAGCCCCTTAAAAGGGCTTCGCTACACAAACCTTTGAATTCCAATTTAAGGTTTATCATCGCTATCTTGCACTGAGATGAAGAGTTCCCTCGATAGCCTCCGCCCTTGAAACATTCCGTCATTCGCCAGATTTTCAGTTAGAGTTTTCAGATATTATTTCTAAAGCCAGCTTCTGAAGCTCATCACACTCATTCCGCTAGGCATTCAGGTGAGTTTTGCTGTGACAATTCAATATCTGAAGACATTGCTGAGCAGTGAGACAAGGCTTTGCGCCCAAGCATCTACGTCCCAAAGATGAAAATTCGACACGGGGAAGGACTTCGACTAAGAAAAAAATCCAGAATATTGCCTAAAAAGGGGCTTTCGATGGATCTTAGACATGTTATATCTAGCGCCAGATATGTTTACCAGTATCTTTTTTGGTAATTACGTCTTTGCAACTTTTGCAGTAGGCATTATGCAGAGTACCCATTATTTCGCATGCATGCTCTAGGCACGGTACAGAGCGCTATTGGTTTTTGGGTGTCGGCTTTAGATATAGTCAGTTTACTCCTTGTTTATCTCTAATTGTATTCTCACCAATGGCGGCCGCCGTGGTGTAATGGAAGCGTGCTCCGCCCACCACACCGAAGATCCTGGGTTCACCCCCCTGGCAAAACCACATCAATAGAAACAAGTCTTTTCAATTAGGAAAAAGTTTTCCTAAGTGGAGTTGCCCTTCGGCAGTGATTTGGCTAATACTCCGAGTGTATTTTATCCATGAAAAGCTTCGCAGTGAAAACTCGCAGATGCCGTTCGGAGTCGGCATAAAAATATCAAATAGGTTTCGTCCCGCCAATTTGTAAGAAAAATTTAAAGGAGCACGACGCAAATCGGAAGAGAAGTTCGGCCTAAAATCTCTACATTTTCTTTCCATTCATGTTCCTCGATGCACGCCTTCCAGTTTTGTTTACAATCGCTCGATACTTGGTACTATTTGATAGGGTTAATCGCTGGCCCCTTAGCTTTGGCAATTCAAAGGTAGGTGGTGTGCATTTTCCCGTGAAGTGTTGCAGATCCGTCTTCTGCAGATTTAGCTTAAGGCTCAATCCTTGCACCCACCTTCTAAGTTTTTCCAACGTTCTCTCCTTCATTTCGCTCATCACGGAATGGAATGATTCCGAAATCATGATCAGCACATCCTCAGCGTACGCCAAAATCTTCACACCATTTGTGTCGAGTTTTGCTAGGATATCATGACATGATATTGACCACTGGCGTATTAGGGGAAGCGATGTTTGAAGTATTTGGTTTTCTCACTTATGCCAACAGCGGGTGTCGCAGATATCAGCTTAAATGCTCTAGCTAAATCATGCTACGAAGACTTTTCAGTTCAAAAGGTATCCCTATCGGTATTCGAGTTGGCAAGAAAAAATTCGCAGGCCACCACTTAGGGCAGTTTTCTCAAGTAAGCTTTATTGCTATCTGTTTGATAAACAAATTCTTTATCTACAAAACTTGTTTTTGTAGTGCAGATACATTTTAAAGTTCATATGAGAAAACATCCCTTAGTTGGGTAGCAAAGGGTCACGAGGACTTTCTTCGTTTTTCGAATAGAAGCCAACTTCTCGTTCTCGGAATATTAGAGTTAATCGGAAAAATTTAAACTTCCATTGTGTACGCCCTTCAGGTTAACTAGTATTAATGTAATTTTATTTAACCCACCCTAATGCTACGAAACGCTTCAATTTCTGAAAAAAACAAAAAATATTTTATGTAGCTTAATACGCTCATAACTTTAACATTCCTTTAAGTAGTTTAATACCCTGGAAGGTATTTTTATAAAAGAATTAAGAGCCTATTAACTCTAACACATTGCCTTTAGCAGCAACGAAAAAATGTTAACACAACTTGGCTTTTGGCTTTTCTGCTATTCGTATAAAAAGCACCGAGTATGTACGTATATCTAGATATTTGTTTTAATAATTTACCATTTAACATAAAATTCTTTGGCAGATGATGTGATTGATGATATTTTAATGAAATATTACTAAGATATATAAATATACTTGTAAATCTTTATATATGCATGCATATTGCTAACTTAATATTTACGTAGAATATGTGGGAGCCAAAGTGCCATCATTTAAGCTTTGTGACTGTTACCAAAGATATAAATACATATACATATCTTCGTTTGTTGAAATGAGAGTAGGCTGTTTGGAAGCGTATTTTAGCAGAAGCAATAAATTGTAGCTGGCGGTTATTAAACAATTTAAAAAATTGCCGCTTTATTCTTTAATAAAGGCATGAGTACTAAGTACTCGTGAAATTCGATGTGTTAACATGCAGATATGCGCCATTACTCAATTTTACGTGCGCATATATACATACCGAAGTATGTTTTTATATTCTATGTAGGTATGTCAGGAAGCAGGCTATGAATGCTTTGAAAGAACCACTACATTCTTGTATATTTAATCCATTTTAAAAGATTTTTTTGATACATTTTATTTTTATTATGTTTTTTTTGTCCAAACCACTATTATTTGTATAAGTTTTTGGGCTTTTTACTATTTAATTTAATTGCTTTTCTTCCTTTGAAATATTCTCTGTCTTCTAAGGTCAACGGTGTTATTAGAAAGGTACAGAAATCGAAGAGCTTAAGGCAACTTGTGATACAAATTCATTGTCACTTTATTGAAATACATCTTCTCAAATTGTATTACTCTACCACTTACTTATATACAAATATTTATGAATATATTTGTAAACAAAAACTTGCTTACAATTCTGAAGTATCTGAAGATTGTAGGTATACTTTGGATAGCATTGCATCTGTATTAAAAGTGTTAACCAAATGATGTTACTTATCAGAGGGAATAAATAGAATAAGTTCGATTTTAGTTTCTAACGAAAGACTTAAGACACAAACTCTATAGAACAATTGATAATAGTTGCGCAGTGTAGTGTGTGCAGTACGTGTGCTGAGTACTAGTGTGGATAGTTTTCACGAAAATATTCGAAAACTTCGTACTCGATGCCTTCTTATAAGTTATGAGTACAATAGCGAGTAGTATAAAGTATAAAGTATAGACGTATAGTGTGGAAATCAAATATTGAACATGACAAAATGAAACGAGATGAAAAAGATTGACATCTAAAATAACTCCAAACAATTGTGGGTTTTATATATTTTATACTTCTTTCACCAATGGACATTACGGAATGAACTTTTAAAACACTTTAAGCCGCTAATTTTGTTTCTACAAAGCGAAAGGGGGTGCCTATATGCTGCTATGACGGAACTTGCTTTTCCCGCAAAACGTATACGTCTGTGCAAAATGACGTTGAGCAACACCGTTAGCTCAGTCAGAATCGGGAAGGAATTGTTGGTGTATTAACGATATAGATACTTCCCAAAGCGGCCACTGTGGTGTGATGGTAGCGTGCTCCGCCTATCACACCGTTGCCCTGGGTTCAACTCCCGGGCAAAGCAACATCAAAATTTTAGAAATAAGATTTTTCAATTAGAAGAAAATTTTTCTAAGCGGGGTCGCCCCTCGGCAGTGTCTGGCAAGCACTCCGATTGTATTTCTGCCATGAAAAGCTCTCAGTGAAAACTTTTCTGCCTTGCAGATGCCATTCGGAGTCCGCATAAAACATGTAGGTCCCGTCCGGCCAATTTGTAGGGAAAAATCAAGAGGAGCACGACGCAAATTGGAAGAGAAGCTCGGCCTTAGATCTCTTCGGAGGTTATCGCGCCTTACATTTTTTTTTTTTTATATTTATACTTCCCAAAGGTTTTCGTGAGTGTTATCGATGTTAATGATCCTTTGTCGGATACAGATCCTGTACGTTCCGTTAACAAGCCTTAACCTTAATATTATCACATTCATCATCACGCCCCCACCCCTAGTTCCATGAGGGACTTGGGGTCAGCGGACCTCATCTGCTAAATATGTGTATGATACATTCATATTTGTAAAAGGATTCCCATCGCGTAGGTGAGGTTGACAATTAGGTTGTGGAAGCTCTGAATCTATAAAGTTCTGTATTGCGTTTATCAATCGTTACCGCGATATTCGGGCTGGCTTTTTAATGGCGCTTGTAACGTACATTCCGACAAAGGACCACCAATATTGATAACACTCCGCAAAACCTTCGCGGAGTGTCCTTATCACTACAACAACAACATTTACATATGTCATCCCATATGTAGGGACTTGTCGTCCATATTATGTTGGGCGAAGTCCAATGGATCAATGTTTCAACGCTTTAAAATCATAAATGTTGCCTATTCCTACGAAAGACGTTTCAAGCCTTCAAAAATCTACAATAATTATTGGTAACTCTAACATGAAGACCTTCCATAAGGTCAAGAACCTATTAACACGGTGATGGGTAAGGTATATGGCACCTTGCCAAGACTTTTAGCGAATGTCAAGGTCTACAACTTTTTAATAGACGAAAACCTGCTTAAGCCTTATAAAGCGAGATATTTTCGAAAAACAAACAAAATTATGTATGGTTTTTAACCGAAGTACCTCAAAATTGGCTTCATAGTACATACATACTAACACTTATCTTTGTATGTGTCGCTCGTACGTTAATCAAATCACGCACGCTTTGAAAACATAAACATATTTTGCACATAAAGTACTTGAAACCACATTACTAAAGTATTAGAATATTTTTTCCGTTAAGTAAATACTATGACATATGACATGATTCTAAAAAAACACTTTTGAAAAAAAAAATGCTTTTATTTATTTATTTCATAGCCTTAAACAGTAAGAAAATTGCAAATATATATTTTTAAAGTCATTAACATAAAATATTTACAGAAAGGGTTATTCTAATGCAAATGGGTGGAAAGCTTAATATTCGTATGAACTTTACAAAACCTTGTTTTTTAAAGTGAGAATGTAGACATACATACATAAATACCTTGTTAGTGTTTAATTACATTCTTATATGTTTTGTTCGTTTTTTTTTTTTTTGCTATTTTTGGCTAATTTGGTTTTACTCAATAACATAATTGGTATATTGATCAGCGCAAAATTTGTTTCTTATCTATTATAAATAATTAAAACAATAGTAATTTAAATATTAAGGCCTTGTAAAAATTTAATTCTGTATGCATACCAGGCTATTATTATCAAATTAACAGATCCTCAATCATTCTTTACTTAAAACTACATATAAACGTATTAGCATCTATAAAAAAAAATCGTATTAAATTGTTTAAGCAATCATAATTATCTACACAAAAAGTCAAATAACAATTTACGTATCTTGTAAAAATTATGAAAGAATCACTTACGAAAAAAGATAAAACGTACCACATAGCTAAGGGTGATAAAATAATTAGAGTAAAACATGTTTCATGAAAATATGCTGAAACAAAATAGCGTTAAAGGATTAACTAAAAATAGCTATTATGTTTGTTTTCGTTGTTCGAAAAAAAGCATAAATTCTTAACGTTTTGCTTGTTTTTATTCGAGGGAATGGGAAGAAGGGTCCCGAAAAAAATGACGATGGTGTTTCAAAATGTAATGGCAGTCCCAACAAAATTCATAAAAATAAACAAGGCGCGCTAGCCTACGAAGAGATTTTTGGCCGAGTTTCTCTTCCAGTTTGGGTCGTGCTCCTGTGTTTTTTTTTTTTTGTAAATTTCAGACGCCACTTTATTGGTTTTCTTTGCTTTCTTTTCCTTTATTTCCTCTCATCTCCCTTTCTTTCCTTTCCCTTTCTTTCCTTTACTTTTACCTAATTTTATTTTGTTTTGTTTTCTTTTCTTTTCTTTTCTTTTCTTTTCTTTCCTTTTCTTTTCTTTTCTTTTCTTTTCTTTTCTTTTCTTTTCTTTTCTTTTCTTTTCTCTTCTTTTCTTTTCTTTTCTTTTCTTTTCTTTTCTTTTCTTTTCTTTTCTTTTCTTTTCTTTTCTTTTCTTTTCTTTTCTTTTCTTTTCTTGTCTTTCCTTTTCTTTTCTTTTTTCTTTCATTTCGTACTTTATTTAATTTTGTGTTATTTATTTTTTTTTAAATTCATTTCATTTTATTTAATTTATTTAATTTAACTTAGTTTCATTTAATTTAATTTAATTTTACTTTTTAATTTAATTTAATTTTATTTTATTTCATCTTTTTTATTTTAGTTTATTTTTTCGTTATATTTTATATTATTTTGCTTTATTTTATTTCTTAATTTTATTTTTTACATTTTCCAGTATTTTATTTTTTTGTATTTTGTCCTATTTAATTAAATTTTTTCAATTTTTTTTTATTTTATTTTAGTTTACTTTACAGTGGTGTGCTGGTAGCGTGCTCCGCCTACCACACTGAAGATTCTGGGTTCATGCCTCGGGCAAAGCAACATCCAAATTTTAGAAAAAAATGTTTTTAATTAGGAGACAAGTTTTCTAACGGGGTCGCCCCTCCGAGTGTACTTCTGCCCTGAAAAGCTCTTAGTGAAAACTCATCTGCTTTCCAGATGCAAGTAGGTCCCGTCCCGCGAATTTGTAAGAAAAATTTAAAGGAGCACGATGCAAATTGGATTTTATTTTATTTTATTGTATTGTATTTTACTTTGTTTTGTTTTATTTTGTTTTATTTTATTTAATTTTGTTTTATTTTATTTCATTTTGTTTTATTTTATGTTATTTGATTCTATAATATTTTATTCTGTTAACTAACAAAGTAGTTGTGAGCTAATTTTTTCATCTAACAAAACGGATCAATACACCAATTTGAATATTCTTTTTTGTTTTTGTGAACACTTCATATCAGCAAAAAAAATTACATATTTTCTGATTCTCGCGCTATCTATATATATAAAAAAAGTGTACATTTTGATTGTCACTCCATACCTCGAGAACGGCTCGACAGATTGCCAGGAAATTTTTAGGAAAGATACAGGAAGGAGAGATGATGGTTAGTTGATTTTGAAATCCCAAATCGGTTTAGCCATATATATATAAAAATTAAATTCTGTGTGTGTGTGTGTTCGCTATGGAAACGTATTTCCCATACATCAATCATCACCAAATTTTGGTTATGGCTTCCTTCGATCAGCGGGAAAGTTTTAGGCTAAAAATAATTTCGATATATAAAAGGGGCGTGGCACCTCCCATACAAAAGGAATCTTTAGTAATGCATAACTGTGAAGGTATACGTGCCAGAACATTGAAATTCAGTAAGGAGTTATATGAGGTCAATCCCTAACACCACCAAGAAAAGGCGAAATTGGGAAAAAGGGGGCGTGGAACCTCCCATTCAAATGGAATCTTTGGTACTGCATAACTTTGAAGGTATACATGCCAGAACATTGAAATTCAGTAAGGAGTTATTTGAGGTCAATCCTTAACACCACCAAGAAAATGTGGAATTGGGAGAAAGGGGGCGTGGCACCTCCCATATAAATGGAAAATATTATACTGCATATATCTGGATGTCGTAATGGTAGGATAATTAAAATTGGTAAGGAGCTATGTGACGTTAAGTCCTAAAACCGCCAGCAAAATGTGGAATGGGGAAAAAATATGGCTGCCGTACAAACTTAAGTTATTTTAACACCTAAAGTTTGACCGGATTGTTGAGTTTAGCTGTTATGCATTTTGGACGTTTAGTAATCTGCCGCTGCTAAAAAAATTGTTTAGCTTCAGTCTATCTACATCTTCTATAAAAATCAAATTCTGTGTGTGTGTTCCCTATGAAAACGTGTTTGCTATACTTCGATCATCACCAAATTTTGGCTCGAGGTTCCTTCGATCAAGACGAAAGTTTTTCATATTTCAGAATTAAGAATTTTAAATTTAAATGTTTTTGTTTTTTGGCTATGCGAAAGAACTATCTTAGCTCCCAAAAATGATCATGTTAACAAAATTAATGATCGCTTTCAAAATCAATTTCCTGTTGAAGTGACGAAATATAAATCGATCGACACAGTTACAGATGAAGATAAAAATGTGAATTATCCAAATGAATTTCTATACTCCTTAGAACCAAAAGGAATGCCTGCGCATATATCAACTTTGAAAATTGGCTCACCAGTCATGCTTCTTCGGAATGTAATCAAAGCAACAATCATCAGTGGTAAAGCAATAATATAAAATAAGATACAATAAGATACAAAATAAAATGTTTTAACAGAAAATTTCACCAAATATGCGTACAAAATTCAATTCAATTTACAGAACAATAAATTAAATTATCAACAAACAAAACAGAAAAAATAACGCAACATCCATTCGATCTCGGGCGTTACAACGTGCGCCTGGTAAAGCTAGTACTTCCAATAAAACAATTATGTACACGCTCTTCGTTGATTTGCTGAACGCGTATTCATGATTAATAATCTGACACCTAACATATTTGGACCGTTCAAAAGTTAATAAAAAGTAAAAAAACGAATGCACATAAGTTTTGCATAGACCATGGCGGAAATATACAAGGCAGCAGCACGGAACAGCTGATTTGTACTTTTCTAATCACAATTTTTTTGCTATATAATCGGCGAACATTTCAATGTATATATTTTAGAAACTACATCGTTACAGTGCCCTGAAATGTATATTCAAGCAGCAAGAGCATTTCTCAACACTAATTAATATTATAAAAAAAAAATTACGCTGTATTTTATTATTACCTTTGGTAAGTTAAACTAGCGCATTACCTCTATACCACTTCGGTCGCCGTTATAAAAGCATTAATATTTATGTCAATTCAGAAGAGGAACACTGAAGTGAGAACAAAAAATCTCATTACCCTAGGCTCATTATACTAAGCGCGGTTCACCTCCGGCGAGATTCGAGACGAACTTCTCTTCCAATCTGCGTCGTTATCCTTTTTAATTTTTCCTACGGGTTGGCGGAACGGTGCCTACCCTACGGATCCCGAAAGGCAGCTACATTTTCACTGGGAAGCTTTTCATGGCAGAAAAACATTCGGACAAAACGAAATTTTTTTCTAAATTTTTGATATTTGATTCTGATTTGTAGTATAAAGTGAGTTGTAAAGCGTGCTTAATTAATTGGTATAATCTGTACTGCCATATTTTGGTTTGATTTATTGCTTCACGTTAATCATATCGATTAAATAGGCGACTTTTACTACAAAATTTTTTTAGGAGAACAAGAGCTTTTACAACGAATTCCGCGCCTTTAGCCGATTTTTGTTTTAAACTTGTAAGCTTCTCTGCTTTAGAGATTGATCTAAGACTTTGAAGGTCATTTTCAAGCTCTTTATTTGTAATATATTTTACTTTTAAAGATGTGAAACAATTGCTTGCCTTAACTTTGTTGCATTGTCATTCTTACATACTTAAGTTCGAAAAGTTATTCAGTGAGTGCCAATGGCTACAACAGTGCCAACAATTAAGTGTAATTGATGTTAACAATATCTTAACACAGCTATCGGTTATTCAAATAATTCCATCTTCTTTTAGCCAGCAACGCCAAATTGTGAGCGGTTATACTTAGGTGTGCGTATATACTTACACACATAACGGCTCGTACCATGTATATTCGGAAATTAGCTTCCTACATATATAGCGGTTTGGAAGAACGGTTGCTGCAATAGGCCTGGAAGGAACCTCTCCCATTCTTTCGTGACAATGCAAGCTGCAAGCTTTAAGTGAAGGCGATTACCTATTATCGATTTCTTTAACTTGATACTGGAAAATAAATATAATCCGAGTAGTGGAACAAAGGCGCTAAAGAATTATCTATTTCAAGAATGTGCATTAGTACTGTCTCACCTCACCTTATAAGCGTCTTAAAATATCTTCAGAACTTTGGTCGTTGATAGCAACAGATGGAAGTTAATTCAATCCAGCCGGAGTCATCATCTAAAAAGTGAGAACTCGATGGTAGAAAAATAATCTTTTTGAGTAAGATTTGGTCGAATATTGTTTCAAGCCATTCTCCATCGCTCCACTCGAGATTTGTAGCATGGTAGGGAATATACCATCTGGGCCCGCCGATTTAAGCTTGGAAAAAGTCTTCTTACCCCATTTGATCTTGGTATCATTCACCAAGCCCGGCACTACCCGCTCGTTGATCGAAATGTGCATCGAGGTGCGCTATAAGCGACCCTTCACTACTATGTGACCAATCCCCATTATATTTCCCCTAGCTAGGACTTTTTCTCAACCGCGATATGAATTTCGCGCTAGTAGATCCTCAACATATCTTTATACTCGTCCCTGCATGCTTCGCTATCCGGGAAAAGGTCTGTTGAATGCAGTCATAAGTGAAATTTATTGGATTTCTTCAGTTCTTTTATAGTTGCAAACTCCGTGGGTTATCCCAGTTTTGTTTTTTAATGTTCTTGTGATTTCGTACACTCCGTTGATCTAGGGTTTACCTATCCGTTTCGCTATCCGCGACCTTTGCCAGCTGAAACACTTTTTTAATTGTCTACCTAAAAGACTCAGCTTCTTGCTCCACCATGGCGGCTTTGCTTTTACTCTGAATTTTTTAGGGGAAAAGCTCTGTTGACTGCAGTCATAGGCGAAAGTTATTGGATTTTTTCAGGTCTTCTATATTTGCAAACTCCGTGGGTTATCCCTGTTTTGTTTTTTAATGTTCCTGGGATTTCATCCAGTCCATTGGCCTAGGGTTTACCTATATATCTACCTTATTTAGGGAGATGCTGAGGCTGATATACGCATGGTATGAAAAGGATGGCCAATCAAGGACTCTCCAATAATACCTTAATATATTACGTTTAAAGCTCAATATAATGTTAAGAACATTGGTGGATGTTTGACCAACATATGTAGGGGCACTAACCCTGTTGGCTATCTGCAAATAGCTTTGCCGGATGTAGAAAAATAGAGACTCAACAATAAGGCCTCAACGCATATAAAAGAATGCTGGAGTGTACATGCGGCCTATCACCCTCTCTCTTTCCCATTAGATATTTACAGCGATTGTTAAGTCCATCCTTTACTATGGAGTACTTGTTTGGTGGTGAACCACTCAAAAAAGAACATTTTTCAAAAAATTATATGGATTATGTAGGCTATCAATGTAGGCAATCATAGCATAATAGCCGATGGCTGCACTGTATGCCATTATGTACATATCACCTGTAGACCTGGTGGCGAAGAACATGGTATTAACAACTGCAACTAGACTAGACGCTTCGATGGGTCTCTTAGAGCCACGATAGAGGTGGAAGATTTTCGCAAGGGCACTCATATGGCAGATGAAGCGATACACGTGTATACCCAAGGTTCCAATGTGATGAAAGGAGTACGGTCTACGTTATACTGCACAGATCCAAGAATAAACAAATCCTACAAACTGTCAGATTACTGTAGTGTTTTCCAGCTGGGAATTGTAGGCGTGACGAAAGCAATAGAAACATTGAAGGAAAATAGCTTAAACTGCAGCCGCGTAAATTTTTACATTGACAGCCAAGCAGCAATTAAGGCTATAATCTCTGAAAGCACAATATCTAAAATTGTGTTATAGTGTAAGCCAGGGGCGTAGCCAGAAAATTGCCTTGGGGGGTTGAAAAAAAATGTTTCATAAATAAAAAAAAAATGTTGTCTTTAGCTTTAACATTAAAGTACGTGTATTTAGAATATGATATGAAAAAGGTTACATTAAAAACTCAAGCGCATGCGTCGGCTTTTGTTTGCCATTTCATCTAAAACTTCATCAACGGTAATAATTTGATCACGGTGGGTGCTTAGTGATGCACAGCCATTTAATCGATTTTCACTCATCGTGTTTCTCAAATAGTTTTTAATCAGCCTAAGAGGTGAAAAAGATCTCTCGTTCGTTGCCGTTGTTACTGGAAGCGTGCACAAGATTTTCAACAACATGTGAACATTAGGAAAAGCCATAGAATCGCATTCCTGTAATATTAATCATAGATAAATTGATAAAAAAAAACCGAAGTATATCCTTCAGGAATAAGTAGAATTCATGCTTTTTGAGCGTATGCATGAGACCTAACGTATACGTATATAAAATTCAAAAGAAAGAAACTGATCGAATAGAAAAAAATTTTATTTAAAAAAGTCATATCTAAACGGAAAACACTAATGTGTTTTTTACATTTTAAAATGTGAAAAACACATTATTTTTTCATTTATCAAATTATTTGAATTTTACATTTTCGAAGTGTGTTTTTGATATGAAAAAAAATGTAGATATTACATTATAATAATGTGTTTTCCACATGGAAAATAATGTCAAATTTGCATTATATTTCAAAATAGGAAATGTGTACTTCGAAAAAATGCTGTAAATTTAACATTATTTAAATGTGGAGAATAAAATCAAAGAATTAGTATCGTTTAGTTCGGCAAACAAACAGAACCGTAAGCAATGTTTATATGTAGCTTGTCGCCGTGACGCAGAAGAATCATGCAAATATTCAGACGCATGGACTTTTCATATTTGCCTTTTCATTCCGATGAATGTAATCGCGGTTGAGGCAAACGAGCAAACGCCTGAATTGATTATATTCACGCATGCAATAAGTTGGTTGATTTTAAATCAATGTCGATTATGTTCGTTTAAGCAAGTTGGATCATTGAATACGATCATGTTGCCGAAAGTAATCGAACGTTGTTGTGTTCGATTTTTGCTGTTCTCTGATATGTTACATTTGTATATTTAATAAATTGCAGAATTATTATGAAACAGAATATGATTAAAATATAAGTGTTCACTTCGTACATACATATGCTTGCATATTAAAAATATAATATCACCAACCAAGTAAATACGTAGCAGAATTATAAAAAAATTTATTAACATAGACATAAAAACATCAAATAATTGAATTGTAACGACCTAAAAAATCAAATGATCCTTTGGCAAGGGGTGGGTATAAACCCCCCCTTCGCTTCGCCCCAGGTGTAAGCAGTTTCTGGAAAGAATTGGTATAAAGGGAAATATAATCTATATTGGGTCCCTGGGCATATGGGAATAGATGGAAATGAAAAAGCGGACGATCTAGCAAAACTAGAGGTTGCAATCAGATTGGGCGAGATTAAAAGAAGGCAAAAGCTGCACATAATCGGCCAAGCAGGAAAGGCGTGGAACCTTAGATTAACAACCTGGAGTAACGACCTAACTCCTATCATTGAAAAGAGGGGATTGTAGCTCAAGATGACTATTCTGACTGGACACTACATTCTGGCGTCGTATGCTTTTGAATGTGGCCTTGTCACTAATAACAGATATAGGAAGTGCGGGTTAGAGGAGGAAACGACCGAGCACGTTTTGTGCTGATGTCCTCCGCTCGCAAAGCGAATACTCCAATTATTAGAAGTGGCACAGCTATCACATCTATAAGCAGCAAGAAACATAAGTCCTGAAAGCTTCTTATATTTGTCGAGAAGACGAAGTTTATTTAAAACATAGGCCATGGTTACTTAAAGGGCACATCAGTTTGGTCGTTTTCAAACTTCTGGTAACACTATAGACACAAGCAGTATATGAAAGGTCATAACGGACCAGCAAGTTCAACTTTACTAAACCTAAGTTAATTTCTAGATTATTCTAATTAAAGATGGAATATTACGCATTTTCATGATCAATAAAGAAGATGGAATTGCCAAAAATTTATTCGGACATCACGAAGATTAAAAAAAAACAGGAATAAAGAAAATACAAATATGCATTTACTTTGCATAGCAACACCAAGAATACGTGTTTTTGTTTGTTTTTCAAACAAATTTAGAAGCAAACCAAATTTAGACAAAAGGAAACAAATTAAGAAATTCTATATCTATTTAGAAATTCCTATTATCTATAGGAATTTCTGATGAAGCCATTGTTTGTTTCGTCGATTCTTACAAACATACATAAGAATACTTATTTACTATTTTAAGTAGTGTACTTTTAAATTTTTGTTCGTGGTGTTTGTTCCATGACTAGTCTGACGATATCATACCACGGTTGCCACACCATGTTTGCATTTGGGACCAAAATTCATCGAAAAAAAGGACCAAATCTCAAAAAAAACAGACCAAATTTTTGTTTTATTTTATTGGTATACAAACAATTTACCAATTTACTAGAGTGTAGCATGCGTTGTTAAGTGTAAAAATTTTAGAACGTTTCCATGGTTTCTTATGTAAAATTTTTATAAATATAGCGAATAGGAGGCACTTGCAAAGATTAACAAGTAAAAACGGGACTGTCTTCGGCTGTGCCGAAGACTTCGTACCTTGAACAATGGGGCTGAACAATAATCTTATCCCGCTCGTAATCTCCAATAATCGGATGTATAAGATAAGAAATATATAGTGAACAGATCTACATACCTTAACGATTTTTAAGATAAATATAAAATAAAAAACAGGTAGGTACTTTGTGTAAGGATGCAAAGTTTCAGGTTTTTTGTGGTCTGCGTGTAAAAACTATGACTACGAATCACGTATTTCAACAATATATGACGTAAACGTAACTATTTGATGAAATTTGATGAATTTTGAAGCTTCTAGCCGTAAAAAGGGGGCAAAAATTAGAGTTTATATGGGGTATATAATATATATACCACCGATCTCTATGATTTTTTCAGACAATAATATATGCTATATACGTAAGCATATCGTGAAATTTGAAGCAATCTAGCGATAAAAAGGGCAGAAATTGCGCACAGTTTCTATCTGAACAATCGGTTGTATGAGATATATACTATATATACCACCGATCTCTATGATTTTTTCAGACAACAATATATGCTATATACGTAAGCATATGGCGAAATTTGAAGCGTCTAGCTGCTAAAAAGGAGCAGAAATTGCGCACAGTTTCTTATCTGAACAATCGTTGTATGAGATATATACTATATATACCACGATCTCAATGATTTTTTCAGACAACAATATATGCTATACGCGTAAGCATTTGGTGAAATTTAAAGCTTCTAGCTGTTAAAATGGGGAAGAAATTGCGCAAAGTTTCTTATCTGAACAATCGGTTGTATGAGATATATACTATATATACCACCGATCTCAATGATTTTCTCAGACAACAATATATGCTATACACGTAAGCATTTGGTGAAATTTGAACATATCTAAACGATTTTTAAGATAAATATAAAATAAAAAATAGGTAGGTAATCTGTGTGAGGATGCAAAGCTTCACGTTTTTTGTGGTCTGCATGTAAAAACTATGACTACGAATCACGTCTTTCAAAAATATATGACGTAAACGTAACTATTTGATGAAATTTGATGAATTTTGAAGCTTCTAGCCGTAAAAAAGGTGCAAAAATGACAGTTTATATGAAGTATATAATATATATACCACCGATCTCTATGATTTTTTCAGACAACAATATATGCTATATACGTAAGCATTTTGTGAAATTTGGAGCTTCTAGCTGTTAAAACGGGGCAGAAATTGCGCAAAGTTTCTTATCTGAACAATCGGTTGTATGAGATATATACTATATATACCACCGATCTCAATGATTTTTTCAGACATCAATATATGCTATACACGTAAGCATTTGTTGAAATTTGAAGCTTATAACTGTTAAAAAGAGGCCGAAATCGCAAAAAAAATATATATACTATATATATATACTATATATACCATCATATATATATTATATATATCACCGATCTCTATGATTTTTTGACACAACAATACTTACTATATACGTAAGCAATCTGTGAAATTTGAAGTTTATAGCTGTTAAAATGGGGTAGAAATTGCGAAAAGTTTCTTATCTGAACAATCGGTTGTATGAGATATATACTATATATACAACCGATCTCTATGATTTTTTCAGACAACAATATATGCTATATACGTAAGAATTCGGTGAAATTTGAAGCTTCTAGCTGTTAAAATGGGGCTAAAATTTGCGAAAATATATATATATATATATATACTATATATATATACTATATATACCACCATATATATACTATATATAACACCGATCTTTATGATTTTTCCAGACAACAATATATGCTATATACATAAGCATTCGTTGAAATTTGAAGCCTCTAGCTCTAAAAATAGGGCAGTAATTACGAAAAGTTCCTTATCTGAACAATCGGTTGTGGGGGATATATACTATATATACGACCGATCTCATCAATTTTTTCAGGCAACAATACGTGCAATATACGAAAGTATATGGTGAAGTTTGAAGCTTCAATCTGTTAAATTGTGTAAGATATTACAAAAATCCTCTTTTTCTGAAAAATCGGTTGTATGGAGGATATATGCTATAGTGGTCCGATCCGGTCGGTTCCGACAAATGTCTAATCGGACACCCAAATACACCCGTTCACCAAATTTTGTCAAGATATCTCAAAAATTGAGGGACTAGTTTGCATACAAACAGACAGACGGACATGGCTAAATCAACTCAGCTCTTCAACCTGATTATTTCGGTATACTTAATGGTGGGTCTATCTATTTTCCTTTAAGGACTTACAATTTTCGGTTTCGTGACGAAATAATATACCATTTCATTTTCCATGAAAGGTATAAAAATCAGGTATCTTTAAAGTTTAACTGTGCAATACCGGAACCGGACGACATTTAATCAGTACGGGAAACTAATCAACAGTGTTGTTATTGAAGTTTAGGAGGTTCTGCAAGCACATACAGGAAAAATTTAAAACAAACCACTTCCGAAATCAAATCTCTCTTGCATTAGCTTCAAAAGCTGAATATAAAAATAAATTTTTTAATCGCAATTCGTTATGCATTTGTAAAGTTATCATTTTAAAAAAGTAAAACGAGAAGTAACGCTTTCAAAGTTTTGCATAGAATTTTTTGTAAAAAATTTTAGAGCTGTTTTTTTGTTTGGCACGTTGTACTTCACAAACTCTCAGTATCCCTCGGTATGCTTGAATATAAATTAAGTGAGTGGTAAGCACACTCTATATAAAACAAATTAGTTTCATTATTTTACCTTAGTTTTCAGTTCATTGTCGTATATCTTAGAGACACTCGTGTTTTTAAAATCAATTTTTTATCTTGACTAGTTATAAAAATTTATCACGAAAAGGTTTTGATAACCAATTGAAATATCTAACCAACTAAACCAGACTTTTTTCTGATAAGTGCGTTGTTTCATCAAAAATTAATGACTATATGTTTGTCCAAAGCCCCAAAACTTCTCTTTTTAATGCCTCGCCTAAATTAATGTTCAAGGTGAAATGTCATTATTCTGCTACATTTTATTGACTGAGCAATTTTTGCGGTTATAATTCCATTGATGTAAATTGAAAAAGAAAGAAATGTACTAAAATCGTGGATACTACCTAAAAAGGACCAAAATTGCAGAAAAGGGACCAGTGGACCAAATGGGGTTGGAAGGGACCATTTTTGGTCCAAATGGATCAAAGTGACAACCGTGATCATAACACCAATTTCTACTAGATCAGAGGAAGCTCAGAGCTGCAACATTTGACGATAATACTAGTTCTAGAAAAATGGTTGACCAAAGCTTACCAACAGCGGCGGAGAGATCGCAGAGGCGAAAAGATTGTCTGTGTATGCTTTATATTGGCCCCACTTTCCTTTTTTGAAATCGATGAAAGTGCGTTTCTCAGATCTGATGAATTCCGCTGATCACTGAAGCGAGGAGAGTATAGGTAGGTGGTCGCGTGCCAACGTTACTATCGGCTGGCAGTTGAAAATTTCCTACCAAACATATGGTGGCGCACCCGTTTATCGTGCAAATCACCGTATCCTCTTGTAGATCAGTATGCTACTACAGATCATGGTGGGCAATTAAATCGCCTAGAATTATGCGATTTTCACCAGTGAGTACTGCGCTGACGTCAGGCCATTGTTCACTGAGGCAGCAGGCGACAGGGGGGATATAGATGGTGATTTTTAAATTCGCATCGCCTGATCAGACAGATCTTCCTTGGCGCTCGAGGGCATTGTCCCTGCGGGCGATGTCGGGTTCAAATAAATTATACTACACAGAATAATGAGTAAAAAATTCGAGTCCGCACCCATTGCCTCTCTTGCGATATTTTCCATGGACGTTGTAGTAAAACCAGTTTGTTTGGTTGTTGTTGTCTTCAAAGCAGTTTTTGCAATAAGCCTAGTCTCTTGAATCATAGCTAGGAGGATGTTGTCGACTGTTAATCCACCACAGTTTAATTGTAATACTTTGAAGTGCGACGGCGAAGGCATCGCCACTCTGCGGGAAAGATACGGTGTAGTGCGCTTGGGTGGTATAAGGCTAGGTCGCATGTGCTGTTGGGGCCTTGACACTGGGTGTCCCTGGGAGAGTGCCGGGGTGCCCGGTGCTGTTGCGTGCGCGGCTTGGCAGCCTAGTGGTGCTAGGGGGGATATATGCTATAGTGGTCCGACCAGGTCGGTTCATACAAATGTCTAAATGAACGCCAAAATATACCCGCTCAGTTTACGTTAAAACAGACAGACGAACGGAGAGACAGACATAGTCTATGCTTTGTAGTGTCAATATGTATCTTTTAAGTTTGTATCCGACACCGACCATATCATGGCGGTTTTTAACTTCCATTGGAAGAGACTAAAATATCCTTCAGGAAGAATGCGAGGAAAGCCTAGACAGTGGTAGTGGTATTACAATCTACACAGATGGGCCAAAAAAATGGAAAAGAAACTCACAGCATCTGTAGAGGTCTATGCCAAATGCAGGGTAGCCAGACAGGTCCGCATAGTACCGTCCCAGACATCAATGTAACAATCTTTGTCGACAGCCAGGTCGCCTTAAAGGCATTATAGTCCAAAGTTATAAAGTGGGATATCGTGCGGAGGTGTCGAGCCTCGCAGGCGTTTATAAGGCACCTAAATGTCTCCCTCAGCTGGGTCCCGGCGCACAGCGATATTGAAAGTAGTGAGCTTGCTGGGTTACATCCTGGGGAAAGTCGATGAATATGAGATTAGGGCAATGGACTAGCTGTGGACCAACTGGGGTGATTGCATAGTGTCAGGGTCCTTGTGGCTGAGTTTGCATATGAAAGGAAGTAGCTTCCTTCTCAAACAAAACAAACCTGCATTGAGAATACTTCCGGGTGTCATCACAGCCAATGCCAAAGCTCCGACGGTGGTGCATATACCAATAAGCTCTCTCTGCAGAAGCTGTCAGGATGAGGAGGAAGAGGAGTCGATTCCGAATGGACAACAAATTCTGCGATTGGAAGTGTGGAAAACTCCCATGCACGTCCTCTTAACCTTACCTAACATAACCTTATATCTTAAATTGTATAAGCAGCAATGCCATACCTCCACGTTTGATACGGCTTTCGATAATTTTGGATCCGCAGTAGTTATCCAACGTTCACACAGTTAATTCGAACAATAGTGACGCGTACATAGAACCCTGCAATTATTTAAATTGTTTATCACTGTATTTTTTATTTTCTTTATTTAATTTTGGTATTTTTTTTGTTATCAACACTATAAAAATTATTATTTTTTTTTCTTCAAATTATTTGTACGTCATTTGTTATTTTTTTTTTAATCTAAAATTTAAAAATTAGTTAAAAATCACCTCGTTTTGTGTGAAGAAAAATTTTATTTTAGTTAAATTTTTTTTGTAAATTTTCAGAGCGCTTAATAACAATCCTTGCGATTAATTTGAAAGATCAAATCATAAGTTAATTAATTAATTAGCATAAAACGCACTAATCGAAGCGTCTTGTTTCAATTTAAGCGACGCATGCGCGCCCGAGCTATTCAAACTGTGCCGGTGAAAATGCTAACTTGAACTAAACTGAAATTTTGTGTTAACTGAATTATTGTGGTTGAAAACGTCCGGAAGATAGGAGCACAACAAATAAACAACAACAAATGGAATGGAAATACCAGCAAAGTCAAAATTTAAAAGAAGAACAACAACAAAGAGAGCCGCGGTATCAAAAAATTTGGCAACAGACGCAACAAGACCAACAACAACACGAGCAACAAGTAATTCATTTAAATGAGCTGCCGCAGCCGCCAACAACGGAACAACAAGAGCAAATAACACAAAAATTACAAAATATTTCGCAGCATCCAGCTTTATCAAAACGCCAAAAACAAAAAATCAACGAAAAGAAACAAGGCGATTACAACAACAGCAACAATAATCATAACAATCACAAAAACAATAATAATGAAATACCTACAACAATAGGTTGCGTAGTGAATGCAATGGCAAGCGCTGGTGTTGCTGTTTTTATGGGTGTTGTTGGTGTTGCTATTATGGCTGCTGACCTATAACGAACACAGCGACAAAAATGACACCAGCAGCAATTAAAACAACAACAACTAGCAATCAAAAAGTGAAATGACACACACCCCGTTCTCCAATACGTCTTATATGCTTCCTAGCGTACCACATACTTGTAAATTAATTAGCTGCGCTGCATGGCTGCGTGCATATGAGGATGTGTGTGTGTGTTGGTGTTATGAAACTTTAAGTAAAAGTAAAAATGTCTCCTGCTTAAGTTCCACTTGTTTAAAATGGATCTGATGGTAATTAAATATGTGTATAGCTGAAGCAGGTGTGATTGGATTTTAGGCATTTCGACATTTTTTGTAAGTGTTTCCAACTCTAAATATGTGCGAATTTTGTAAAATAAAGATTATAGAAATAAGGACGAGTAAAGGAGTATAATATTTGTATAGTGTTGCACATTCCCCCTTTAGACCTGGTGGCGAATAACATAGCGTTAACAACTGCAACGAGACTCAATGCATCGGGGCAGATTGAGCGCAGATCAAACGGCCATGGTAGTATAGCGTCATCAATTATTAGACAGACTACCTAGTTCCATGCCTGTGCTTCGATGGGTCTCTTAAAGGCACAGTAGATTTTCTAGGTTCACGCAAGAACGCTCAAATGGCAGACGAGACAATACACGTGTACACCGATGCTTTCGTAGTAATGGGTCTGCGGTATACTACGCAGATCAGGAAATAAACAAATTCTGCAAGCTGCCAGATCAATGTGTTGTTTTTCAAGCGGAAGTAGTAGCAGTAAAACACTAAGGGAAAAGAGCTTAAACTGCACCTGCGTCAGTTTTTACATTTACAGCCAAGCAGTTATTAAGGTATAGCATCTCAGAGCACCACATCTAAAAAATGTGTTATAGTGTAAGAAATCCTTGGAAAGCGTCGGACCAGGGAGAAATATACATCTAAATTGGGTCCCTGGGGATATAGGAATAGATGAAAATTAAAAAGCGGAAGCTTGTAATGTTTATGCTCGCTAAATAATTGATTAGCTAATTACTAACCCAAACACCGGGTTGATGAAAACCACTTCACTCAGATTGTCTGCACTCTTTTAAAGGAAGGTTCCCATGAGGTACAATCGGACTTAGCAACATACTATATCACATTAAGTGAAAGGAGCGAAGTATTAGATGCACCCATATTTTTGTCATTGTGGCGGAATAGGGACTTCGCCGCACAGTGCTGTCCTTTACGCTTCAACAAGAAAATTTTCTGCTCCATGCGTCAACATATAAGGATGAGGACGTCTTTTATTATAAAATAATGAAAACATCCTGACGATGCACCCGCCAAATCTCAAATTATTTGGCAACTTTAACGCAAGGATGGATAAGCAAGGGCTATTTTGTCCCACAGTCGAAAAATTCAGCCTTCAAGATATAATCTCTTTCAACGGGCTGGGGTTGATTTACTCAATTTAGTTGATGTTTTCTCCACTGTACTTTCATAACAACTCACTTTGAGCAATCTTCGTCCTAGCCGAGGGGTGGGAGAACATTTCTCATACACTATGTGCCTCCGCTGGGGACGGGATTCGACGAGCTCGGTGTAATAACTGGTTCAATAAGGAATATTGCACCGTGGTGCGATGAGCACTATAACGTGAAGAGAATAATGAATAATTACGCTGAGTTCAAAAATCTTCCGATAATGGCTCATAGGAATAATGCCTACTAGAACATCCGACGTATGATGATCTTCCCAGTTTCCCTAAACTGCGCCGTATACAACGAAATAAACCTGCTTGAAAGGTAAAGTAAAGAAGAACAAAATCAGTCTCATATTAAACCCGTCCTGCTGTATGGCTCCAAATCATGAACGTTGTCGAGAGAATATAGATTTGCCGTTAGTGCCGGAGCCGTGTGTTCTCTTTTAAATGAGAGTTAATGTGATCTAGTATTCCATAACTTGGAATGACCTCTCCTGTGCACATTAGCGTGATCAATAACTTTCATGAAAAGAATAAGGTTTTGGAGAGATCGACGGATACGTATCCAGTACGTTTCGGAAACTAGCACCATTAAAATACTAGCCCGACTATTTCAGGAAAGCTTTGATGTGATCAACTCAAATTGGGGTCAGCAAGGCCTCGCCTTCTAAATATGTGTATGTTGCATTGCTATTTGCTAGAGGTATCGTTTTCTGTAGGTGAGGTTGACAACTTAGGAGAAGCTGAGTAGCTTACTTAATCAATTGGTGCTCAGCCGTTTAAAAACACTTTCTTAGCCGGAGCGTCACCTTTCATTCGCATAGCATGACCTAACCAGCGTAGTCGCTGCGTTTTAATTCGCTGGACTATGTTGATGTTTTGAAGGAAGGTTATAATGCTTGGAGGTCTAAGAAGATTCTGAAATTGGCCAATAAACAGCAGATGCTTCCGAAACAGAGTTTATTTCTATCTGAATATACATACATACCTCCGTTAAGAAAACTGCCGACGATTCCGTTAAACGGAGGAACAACTCGCGATATAAAAAGTAAAAGTGAGCTTTTTAAGTTTTGCTTTGGCAGTAACTTGTATATTACTGACCTAGTTCTCATGATCTCTACTAAGCGTAGTCTCGTTCCGCACATGTTCACTTTCCTTTTCATTTGACGAATCGGTCATAATCATGCTGAGAGTAATTGACCCACGATAAAAACCGTTGAATACGCATTATATAAATGCAGACGACATGCATAAATACATTGCATAATATACTACCGAAAACTGATAAACTCAGTCTCAGACCACCTGAAAAGTAATGAAACAACATAAATGCTGCTAAAAACGCATAATTTTTATTTACTTTTATTGCTATACCCAACCAACACTTTGAACTACAATTCAAGTGCACATCTAAATATGGTAATTGGCGTCATTTATTTCGTCTTGTGGCGCCCCTTGGAAACAACAAAAGAAGTGCGGGTCACTTTTTTCTAATAAAACGCATTTTGGACGCAGACAACACGCTACTTTTTTCAACCTTCAGAAAAAAACAGCATTCCAAATAAACTTGCTTCTGTTATAGATCTACTGAGTCATGGTGAGTTACACGAATAAACTTACCTTTCAACTTACGAACAATATTCAAAATGCTAATTGGATGTGTTACGCATTCAACTTGGTATGATTTGATTCATTGGGTTTCTTTATTACCATCTTTCAGTTGATTTTTATTGCCACCTACTGCAGCATTTTATTTTTTATCAGAGTCCTAGAATAACTCGCAATCATTTAGAAATGTGTAATAATACCAGTTATGGAAGAATGCTTTCGACTATGAAATAACTAGGTAAGAGAGAGGGAAAAAGTTCATGAAGGTAACCCAGTCAAAAGTTTAAGTAATATACATAGATTCGGGATCCTGTTTAGCAAAATAAGATATTGGTATTAAATAGTTGGGAACTTTAATCAACGGTTTTTGATGTACATATGAAAACATTTGTTTGCAGACATTTTTTTAAATATTAGTTTATTCAATAATTTGGGAAAAATTGAAACAACGTGAAATCAGGACGGACAAGGCGACAGTTGTTTCGATTATACCTTGTAAATCTCTTCAAAGCCTTTTCTCCCGGAAGTGGGACACGAACCCGCACTCCTGCGATGGTTGAACTGTTACGAAGATATTCAGCCAAACCATGTCTTTGTTGTTGTACTTGTACAAACCGTGTTTCAAATCATACCTTAGGAATTGCTTTCCATGTTCGCTCATCGGTTTAGTAAAGTATATTGTTTGTTGGATTGCACTGGGCTACTGTTTCCTTTACGTTGCATCATGCATTATCTATTGGATTGAGGTATGGAGACGGTGCCAGCTATTTTCATGTTCTCAACCCTATTTTGGGTTATACTGTCATTTAATATGCCGTCTGACATATTATCGACTTCCTCTTGCTTGTCCACAGTATGGTTCTATATTTCTCGATGGGCCAATCGAATGGCGCTTTCAGAAACTTAAGCCTTTGTGCGACTTGTGCTATGCGCGATGAGGGCCTACAAGATCAGCTGCGGTGGTATCTATTGAATAGTGTGCTCTCATTGTTTGTTACATCATCAGGTCGAAAATTCTCCGCAGCGAGAAGGTGTGAGAGGTGAGTGTTTATTTAGTAAGGAAGTAATCGACGCCATTGCGAGCACTCTCTTCGCTGCATAGGGGTGGGGTGGTGGGTTCGTATGTTGCCAACAGAGTCGATATTTGATTTCGTGTCCTTTGAAAAAAGTAGGTTAAAAACCGTATAAAGCACATAAATCTAAATGATGAAGTGCTATCTTTATAAGAATTATATAGTTGTGAGGCACTTATATATTTAAATGGAGCCCATGATTATAAAATTACCAGAGAGTTGTTCTACGAAATTTATTTAGGGTGAAAAGAAAGCGAACCGAGTTGGTAAAGCTTTTATGTTGCATTAACTAAAATCTCAGAATGTGAAAATTTTCTTTAAGTGAGAAACAAAAATGATACTTTGATTAACAGTTATTTTGGAGTGCTATCTTTTTATACTCAGCTGAGCAGAGCTCACAGAGTATATTAATTTTGTTCGCATAACGGTACCCCATAACGGCATAAACTAATCGAGATAGATATAGACTTCTATATCATAATGATCTGGGCGAAAAAAGAAATTCATTTAGACATGTCCGTCCCTCTGTCCGAAAACACGATAACTTGAGTAAATTTTGGGGTATCTTAATGAAACTTGGTGTGTAAGTTCCTAGGCACTCATCTCAGATCGCTATTTAAAATGAACGAAATCGGATTATTACCACGCCCACTTTTTCGTTATCGAATATTTCGAAAACCCGAAAAAGTGCGATAATTCTTTACCAAAGACAGATAAAGCGATGAAACTTGGTAGGTAGGTTGACCTTATGACACAGAATAGAAAATTAGTAAAATTTTGCACAATGGGCGTGGCACCGCCTACTTTTAAAAGAAGGTAATTTTAAAAGTTTCAAGCTGTAATTTGGCAGCTGAGTATTTAATGTTCGGTTACACCCGAACTTAGCCTACCTTACTTGTTAATTCTTCGCTTTTAGTTTGAAGTATACTATTGCCATCAAAATGTAACTTCAATATTTATTTAATCTTTTGTTTTAATAAATCAAAACTTTAGGGTTTTTAATCTTAATTTATCTCTTTTTTCCATATACATTTTTAAAACCAGCGATTTGTTTTCCTTTGTTATAGTAGCCCGACTGTGCACTATTTATGTTTACATTGCTATTTATCTGAAACCGTAGATCCGGAATGTTGAAAAATAAAGGAAATGACGATTATTGATATTTAATACAAGTTTTTATTAAAGCAGACCAGCGCATGGCGAAAAGCAAGTAGGAAAGTAAGTTGGTAGAGATGCCCGTGTAGAGTTTTTGACCTGTAACAAACTATGGCCTTTTGATGTATAAACATCTATCTTCGCGGTATGGGGGAATCCTTAATGTAAGCGTAAGATGTAAGTGCAAGCGCAAACGTAGTCTTTATAAGAAGTGTGCTATATGAGGTATACATGTAGGAATGTGAATGCAGGCGTAGTGGGTATATGGACTACTAGAGAATGTATAAGTGTACGGTCAGAGTGTGATATTGGTTTGCTGTATGGGAACCAGGTACGTGATAGAGTCGACATGAGCGAATCACACAGCAACTCAAGTCAAACATGTCTGTTACATATAAATTAAAGTTTCTGAACATATCCACAATTTTCGTGCATGCAAGTGCTCTAACAGATATACACACTGCTGTTTTGTTGGAAATAAATAGCCAGAGCACACATATACAAATGCGTGACTTTTATGACTGATACAAAAAGGGTTTACAAAAACAAAGCACGTGGCTGGTATTCAGGTTTAAGTTGAAATTAGTTTCTTTATAGGGGTTTGTCCATCTTTTTACATTGTTGGTTGTTACATCAAAGGTTTTCCGGTTATTGGTTTATGATTAATAATATTTGTTAAATTGATTTTATCACAAGTAGGCGGTGGCACGCCCATTTTAAGATTTTTTGTGTTTTAAAAAATTGTATATATGTAAAAAGTGAGCGTGGTTATTATCCGATTTCGCTCATTTTAAATAGCGATAGGAGATATGTGCCAAGGAACACAAATATGTTATGTTATAGGTTCCTTGGCACTCGGATGATAAAAACACCAATTTTTTACATATATAACATTTTGGAAAACACAAAAAACTTGATTATTTAGTAATTAATACACCTAGAAAGTTGAAATTTCAAATAAGATATCTCAATATTTACTCAAGTTATCGTGTGCATAGACAGACGGACGAACGGATATGGCTAAATCAATTTCTTTTTTCATCCTGAGCATTTTGATGAATGGAAGTCCATATTTACCTCGATTCATTTATGCCGTTAGGATCAACCGTTATGTTATAGAAGTTAATATGCTCTGTGGGCAAAAAATAAAATAAAATAATAAAATAAAAATAAAATATTTAAGAATTGATGAGCTTAACACCGGCTTATAATAATTGAATATTCAGTTATTATGCTTTTCTAAGAGAAACTGGGAAATAATAAGTATAAATTGAACACACCGTTAAACAAACAAGCATATAGTAAAATAAAATAAAATAAAATAAAATGAAATGAAAGGAAATAAAATAAAATAAGATAGAATGAAACTAAATTTAATCGATTATTAAGCGATGAGTTAGCCTTTTTGATCGAAAAATGTTGGGTTTATCATTCGAAAATTTTCGCTATGTTATCATTTTCTTATCGGAGTGTTATCGAAAGGTTATCGATTTTTTATCAATAGGTTATCGTTTATTTATCAAAAAGTTATCGGTATACTATAAAACTGATTTCAATTTGTTTTAGGAAACTCATAGATTTGTTATCGAAGTGTTACCGATTTGTCATCGGCGTGTTATGGAAAAGTTATCGATTTCGCTATCAAAAACTTATCGAGTTGTTAGTAATTCGATATCAATAATAAACCTATAATAAAACAATTACTTTTCGGTATCGCATGTTATTGATAAGAAACTGATGCAGATCTACTCAGAAAGCCCGTAACTATTTGTTTCTGGTAGATTTACCACTATTGTGGCGTACGTTCGATCCCTGGGCGAGCTCTAGTTAATTTAAGGACACGAGTTTCCTAGATGTAAATCTGTATGTTTTGGTATAAAAAAAATTGTTTATTGCGCTTTGGCTCTTAATATTTTAGAATAATTGTGTTTGGAACTTATTAGATTTCGTGCGTTTTTATTTATTATATTTTTATAGAACAAATGGGTTGGTACCATTATTTCAGTGACCCTGGAAAAAGTGGTTGGATCATTTGTACCAATTTTTTTACATTGGTACTTCAGTATGATGAACTATCGTGGAATCAGCCTTCTTAATATCGCATATAACGTCCTTTCATATGTACTGTGCGAAAGATTGAAGCCCACCGTGAACCGGCTGATTGGACCTTATCAGTGCGGCTTCGGACCTGGTAAATCTACCATCGGCCAGATTTTCACACTGCGCCAAATCTTGGAAAAAACCTTGAAAAGATAATCGACACACATCACATACTGATAAGGAGCTGCCTATATATGTCTGAATTTGGTTTCCCCGCAAAACTTATCCGGCTGTGCAAAATGACGTTGAGCAACACCATCAGCTCAATCAGAATTGGGAACGACCTCTCCGAGCCGTTCGAAACTAAACGAGATTTCAGACAGGGTGACTCACTATCGTGCGATTTCTTTAATTTGATGCTGGAGAAAATTATACTAGCTGCAGAACTTAACCGCTCTGGAACAATATTCTATAAAAGCGTGCAATTACTGGCATATTCTGATGAAATTGATATCATCGGTCTAAACACCCGCGCTGTTAGTTCTGCTTACTCCAAACTAGAAAGAGAAGCGGTAAAGATGGGGTTGATGGTGAATGAGGACAAAACGAAGTACCTGCTGTCATCGAGCAAAAAGCCAGCGCATACGCGCCTTGGCAACCACGCTACTGTTGGCAGCCATAATTTCGAAATAGTAAAAGACTTCGTTTATTTGGGAATCAGCATCAACACTAGCAACCACACCAGCTCTGAAATCCACCGAAGAATCATTCTTGCCAATAAATGCCATTTTGGACTAGGTGGGCAATTGAAAAGTAAAGTCCTCTCCCGGCAAACGAAAATCATACTCTACAAGTCACTTATCGTTCCCGTCCTGCTATATGGTGCAGAAGCATGGACCATGACAACATCAGTTGAAACGGCTCTGGGAGTGTTCGAGAGAAAAGTTCTTCGAAAGATTTATGGACCTCTACGCATTGGCGATGGCGAGTACCGAAGAAGATTTAATAATGAGCTGTACGAGCTATACGCAGACATCCACATAGTCCAGCGAATTAAAACGCAGCGGCTGCGCTGGCTAGGCCATGTTATGCGAATGAAAGATGATGCTCCCACCAAGAAAGTGTTTATATCGGAACCCGCCTATGGAAGCAGAGATAGATTGCGGCCCCCACTCCGTTGGAAGGACCAGCTGGAAAATGATTTAAACTCCCTTGGTGTGACCAATTGGCGCCGGTTGGCGGAGCGAAGGAGCGACTGGCGCGCCTTGTTGGACGGCCATAACCGTTTAGACGGTTAAGCGCCATTTAAGTAAGTAAGTAAGTACTTCAATATGAATTACTTGATCCAGCTCATGAGTAGCTTATTATATAGTTTTTTGAGATTTTTTGAAGAATTCTCGCCAGCAGGTGTTCCATGGAGTACTATGAAGGCGTATTCAAAACTGGAGTAGGTGATCCTGGTTTTTGACTTCGAAATGTAAATTGGACAATATTTCTTATGCGTATAAGGATCAAATATGGTGTACTCGTATGCTCATAAAATACTGCGAAAGAACTCCTTAAATCGTCATTAAGGAATAAACGAGTATCCACAGCATATCCTCATTCATTTAAAATTAATAAAATTTTCAGCTCAAAGACATTAAAAATTGGATTAGTTATTACGTATTGCTATGCAATGTATTTGAATGGCTGAACCATGGGCTCAACAGACTGTTTTTTCTACTCATAAAGACTAAGGTTGCACTTATTGCGTTTTGGTGTGGTACTCCTCATATATAAAATCGAAAATTATAAATTTTATAATCAATCACTTTCGATATCAGAAACATAAAACCAGGTGTATTCTTACGTAAAATTCTGTTTTTGTTTGTTACAAAGCCGCATCTTTAAATTGTAATATAATTTGGGCCAAGCAGTGCAATTCGCCTTAAATAAGTGACAATAATAAATATTTGTTCAATTCTCAATAGACAAGTAAAGGTCATGATAAAAGTGATAAAAGCATCAATTACAGAGTTTATAAATGTATGTCTCTGTTTTACTCGAAGCAATTTTATGGTTATACCCAGCGTTCTTTTTGTGAGGTATGGAAAGTATAATAATATGTTCATCATACAAATTACACTGTGTAATACCAAAAAATACCTGTGAAGTGATACCATTTTCTTAGTAAATCTTGGAGATCTAAGAATAAGTGCATATAAGATTTTCTCCGGAAACCCCAAAATCATGAATTACGGGTAAAAAACCGGTTTTTACCGCCAGCTATATATAGGTATAGTGAGTTATTTAACGAGTCTTCAATAATTGCCGCTAGATGGATCTAACTCTCCTTAGAGCGCCTAGCCTAGAGAGTTACAAACCAGCATACATACAATTGAAGCTAATATCACGCCTGTGTTAAAAATAAAATAAAAATTTGGCCGCCTTCTTAATCGATAGTGAAATCTTCGAAAAACTAAAGTTACACAGTTAGATAATCTGGTACCACATGTATTCCGATCAAAATGCATTGAATCCGAATACGCCATCAGAAATGGTCTATCGGGCTATGATGCGGCCCTAACCTCAAAAAAAGTGCAATAGCCAGAGATTACTTTTACGAAGTTAGGGCCGATGGTGGATTTGGATCCCGAAGGATGATCGTTTGGTAAGCGCATGTCCAACATATAACACAGTAAACGACTTTCAACATTCCTCAGATGAATATGATCAAATTCAACTAAAACATACGCTAGGTTTAAAAAATGTATATCCGTTTAAGACTTTTGCATTTATTTGCATTAAAATATTTATTTATTTTATTTTGAAATTGTTTCTGCCAAGATGATTGAATAGCAAAATGAAGTTTCATAAGCATAAGATGAATCGAAGGCGTAACCTACTCCAATAGCTAATGTCGTTCATATTACAAACAAAAAAAAACAGCTTCCGAGTTCAAGTGGCCAATAATCATAATGTGATTTGTAATTGCTTATTTGTGGAAGCCTCAGTGATAAGCAGGAAATATAGTACAAAAATAATAAGCAATAACGCGACCAAAGATTTTTCTATCAACGCTTATGACACTAAATTCGTGATATACAAAAATGCCGATAAATAACATGTTAGCTTAAGATTACACGAAAATTTCTATTCACCATGTAAAACCACGTAATTTAAAAAGGCTGCTAGCTTCACTGAAGCATAAAATATCTTTATCTACAATTCAGGTTGCACATAGACTCTTCCATGAGTTTTCGATCTGATGACTTAGAGACCTATTGGGCTCAAAATCGTCTTATAGTCCAACTTTTAATTACTCATACTCTCGGATATGTTCTATGTGAAATAATTCTCATCTCATCTCCATCTACATAAGTACAAAAAATACACAAGCCTCCAACTCATATTACGCAATAATGAAAGAGCGGTGATTTATTATTCTTGTTTAATAATTCTCGAATAGAATCATTTATTTTTAGTTGAAGCTTTTGTTTGACGAATGATTAGTCACAGTTCAGAAGCGCAAAAGATCTTAAAGGTTTCTGATTAATTGTATCTAAGAAATTTATATATATATGTAAGCTCATTATAAATGTAACATAACGGTGTAAAAACTTTTTTTCAGTATTACCATTTTAGCTTTTTTCAAACTAGATTTACATTTTTTTCTACGTTTAGCTTAAAAAACCCTCACTAGAATAGGTGCGTTGGTGTGAGGGCTTAGCCGAACTCCATACCGCCCGACTATGAGGCGGAGCTGTTTAGGACTGACATCTACGCCGTTTCGCCTCATAGGAGGGCGGCGGGATGTCGGAGAACTGCCAATAACTGCCAACCCCTTAATCCAGGGTGTTATGCGGACCGTGCCTATTGGACGATTTGCAGCCAGTGGATAAATTCGGCTGTATTCGAACGGAGCCTTGCCACAGTAATCGGCGCTGCTGTGGCTAATGGTTCTTTCCCCGTATATAATACTGGACCGCTGAGCTCGCCATATCGGGCAGGTGGTCGTACGACCTAGATGAATGTAATAAGGACGATGATAAGAGGAGGGCTGAGTCGCAAGCCAAGGACAACAAATACGCATTAAGCGATGCGTCGGACTCGGGGAGCGAGAGTGGTGCTAATTCAATGAACTCCGTGTTGGAGAAGCACACAAATGAAAATTGAGTAGAAGAGTGGAGAAGAGTAAAGAGCAGAGGAAGTAAAAGAGCTCTCTCGCAGTACCGTGCAGAACTAAAAATTGTACAACGCTTGGGAGCAGTGGTCGACCCAACAGAAGTGGAGATGGAGCGCTTGGAATGGGCCCCTGAGGCGGTAGAAGTAGGTCGAAGGCAGTTCAAAAGGTTTATTGCGAGAAATCCTCGGTTCTGCAACCGGTACGAGGAGGAAGAAGCGTCGAATGGCAGAATGAAGAGGCAACGTTCGGCGGAAGGCGAGAAGCCTGCTTTGAAGAGGCAGGATGGGCCCAGTCCTAGAGCCGTGAGGCAGGGCAGTGGCATAGACAAGACAAGTAGGCCCAAAGCTGTAAGACAGATGGGCCCCAATAGCGAGGTAGCAACTACCTCGAAAGCTGTGAGTCAGAGGGAAGTTCCAACTACGGAAGTAGGAGATAAGCCAAAGGGAGATAACGCTAAAACTCCGGTTAAAGGTGCTAAAGGGAGTTAGCGCTAAGACTGTGGCTTTCTCGGAGATGCCAAAAGGAGATAACACTAAGACTCCGGCTTTTCCCGAGAAGATGAGTGATATGGCAAAGCAGTCACTGACTGTGGCGCTGGTTGATCGTAGCAGTCCTTTCGGACAAATGACTACTGAAAGGTGGAGATCTGTGGAAAGGGAGCTTATTAGCTTAATGCTTAAGAAGATGCGGGAACGACCAAGTAAGCCCCTTCCAGCCTTTGATTCGGGGGGATGGTATAATGGTGTGAAAATGATAGCGTGCGACAACATCGCGAGCTTGCGGTGGCTGGAGGAAGTGGTTCCAAACCTCCAAAGGCAATGCACGAACGCGCGGTTTGAGGTGGTGGATAAAGCGCAAATCCCCACGGTACCAAAAGTTAAGGTATGGATACCATGCGTGATGAAGTCGGTAGGTACACTGCGACTTCTGCAGAATAAGAATCCGAACATACCGACACAGGATTGGAAGGTACTTACTGTATCTCGGCCTACCGAGGAAGGTGAGTTCTACATCTTCCAAATAAGCAAGCAGGCGGAGGATATTTTGTACACGCAGCTTGGCAGAATGTCCTTTGGCACTGGCAAAATTTAGATGCGACTCAGGAAAAGAAGTCCCGATGATAAAAATCATAACACGCTAGAGGTGGGAGAAGTCGAAAAGGACCTCAAAAGCCTAAGGGAAAAAAAAAAGGTGGAGGTCTCCGACGTCACCACGAAGGTGTTAGAAGAGGACCAACCGCCAAATGGTGCTGTGACTCGCACAGAAGAACACCCGGCACAACAGTTACGAGAGGCTGAAGGCGGCCTCGAATACTCTAAGCCAAAAGGGCAAGGGGAGGACGACGACGTCACGACGAAGGTGCTGGAGGGGGCAAACAGCCCAATGGTGCTGCGAGTCCTACAGATAAACCTCCAACACAGTAAAGTGGCGTCAATCGAACTCCTCCTAACCCTTGAGGAGGGTTCGTTTGACGTGGCACTGATCCAGGAGCCGCGGGAGGAAAGGTTTCTGGACCTTTTTACTACGCGCAAACGGAAGGACGGGTGCGAGCTGTAGTAATGGTAAGGAAACAGCTGCATTCATATATGCTGCCTAATTGCACTACTGAGGACTTCGTAGTGGTGGTCGATGAGCAAAAGAATAAGCAGGCATTTATCCTGGCGTCCTGCTACATGGCCCATGCTGTGGAGGTTCCACCGATGGAGTGCAAAAGGCTAGTACAGGAGGAAGGGCGCAAAGGGCGGTTATTCATAGGCGCAGATGCAAAGGCGCACCACAATACGTGAGGAGGAGCAGATACGAACGAGAGAGGCGAATCTCTATTTTGTTACATCCTGCAAAGCAATTTGCAGATAGCCAACAGGGGTAATGTCCCTACATACATTGGTCCAACATCCAGCAATGTTATGGATATTACATTGAGCTCCGAGCGTGATATAGCAAGGTATGATTGGATGGTTCTTGATAGACCATCCTTCTCCGACCATGCGTATATCAGCTTCAGCATCCCCCTATAGAGGATAGAGAACGAGGAACCTTTAGAAACCCTTGGTAAACGAACCTAAATTCCAGAAACAGCTGGGACAACCCAAAGAGGTTGCCAATGTGGAGGAACTGGAGGAGTCGAATGAATTCCTAACAAGGACGCTTATGACTGCGTATAACAAAGCTTGCCCTCTAAGAAGATTCAGAGGAAAAGCAAAGCCGTCATTGTGGAGCAATGAGCTGAGTCTTCTAAGGCAGGTAAAAGAAATGTTTAGGCTCGCAAAGACCGTGGAAAGCGAAGCGTTTTGGGACGAGTACAGGGATCTACTGAGGATCTACAAGCGTGAAATTTCCAGGCCGAAGAGGATCTCATGGAAAAGTTTCTGTACGGACATAGAGTGCTCCAGCGAAACAGCAAGGTTGAAAAAAATCTTAGCAAAGGGAAATATAGTCCAGGGCCTAGTAAAGAAGAGAACGGGGAATGGTCACGTAATAGTGAGAAATCCCTTGAGGTGCTTCTCGACACACATTTCCCATTGGGAGACGGTTAGGAGAGGCAGCAGACATCACTCATACTTCGATCACGGAGCGGGTAGTGCCGGGCTTGGTGACCGATACCAAGATAGAATGGGCAGTGAAAACGTTTTCTGAGTTTAAATCGCCGGGCTCAGACGGGGTATTCCCGGCCATGCTACAAGTTTCAAGTATGACGGTCGAGGAATGGCTTAAAATATTATTCGATGGGTGCATAAGGCTGAATCATGTACCGCACTCTTGGAGAACTGCTCGTGTAGCTTTCCTACAAAAGGCGGAGAAGATCGGTCACGAGTATCCCAAAGACTATGGACCCATTAGCTTAACATAATTTCTACTCAAAACCTTTGAGAAGCTGATAGATGTGTACATAAAGTCCAACGTGGATGAAAAGCTGCTCTCCACAACACAGCAATCGTACAGCAAAGGCAAGTCGGTAGACACCGCATTGCATAGGGTGATAATAAGCATAGAGAAATCTTTGGAATATAAGGAGTATGCTCTAGGAGTCTTCTTGGACATTGCCGGGGCTTTCAATAATGTTTCTAAATGGGCGATTATGGATGGTCTTAATTACATTAAAGTACATCCCGCCTTAATCAGATGGATCGGCTGCATGTTAAATTGCAGGAAGATTACATCACAATGGGGATTATACGAGGCCACGAAATCAGTGGACAGGGGCACGCCGCAGGGAGGGGTGCTGTGGACGCTGGTCATCAACCAACTGCTCAGGCGATTCGATGAGGGACCCGTAAAACTTACGGCTTACGCATAAGACGTTGCAATTGTCATAATTGGAAAATGCCTTCCAACGATTAGTTCTTTGATGGATCGGGCGCTTCGGGATATTCATACCTGGGCATCTAATGTCGGGTTGAAAGTCAATGCGGAGAAGACGGATATGGTCTTGTTTACAAAGAGGTACAAGGTTCCAAATTGGACCAGGCCTTAAGTTAGAAGGGGTGACCTTACAGGAGAAACCTTGCACAAAATATCTAGGATTCATCCTAGACAGTAAGCTGTCATGGAAGCTCAACGTGGAGGAGAGGGTGAAGAAGGCCTCAACAGCACTCTATGCATGTAAAAGAATGCTGGGGTGTACATGGGGCTTATCGCCATCTCTTTCTCATTGGGTTTTGACAGCGACTGTAAGCCCTATTCTATACTATGGAGTTTGTTTTTGGCCACACAAAAAACAACATACCTCAAAAAATTAGAGGGGGTATGCAGACTATCGATGCTTAGAATTACGGGAGCCCTGAAAACAACCCCGACGGGTGCACTGTATGCCATTCTGCACGTTCCACCTGTAGACCTGGTAGCAAAGAAAATAGCATTAACAACTGCAACAAGGCTCGGTGCCTCGGGGCAGCTTAAGCGCCGACCATATGGCCATAGTAGTATATCGTCATCAATCACAAGACGAACAGACTACCTGATTCCCTATCTGCGCTTCGAGGGAGATCTTAAGGCCACAATAGAGGTGGACGGTTGGCGCAAGGGTGCGCAAATGGCGGACGAGGCGATACATGTGTACACCGATGGTTCAAAAGTAGTGGAAAGAGTAGGGTCTGCGGTATACTGTGCTAATCCGGAAATAAGCAGATCCTACAGGCTGCCGGATTACTGTATCGTTTTCCAAGCGGAAATATTAGCCGTAACCAAAGCAGTAGAAACCCTGGAAGAGAATAGCTTAAGCTGCAACCGTGTTAAATTTTATATTGACAGTCAAGCAGCATTTAAGGCAATAATCTCGCATAGCACAGCATCTAAATCCGTGTTCGAGTACAAGCAGTCTCTGGAGAGAATCGGCACAGGGAGAAGCATACATATATATTGGGTCTGAGGGCATATGGGAATAGATGGTAATGAAAAAGCGGACGAACTAGATAAAAAGGGCGCATCCCATGAAGCTTTCTCCGTAGACGTCCCAATTAGACTGAACGAGATTAAGCGAAGGCGAGAGGTGCACATGCTCGACCAAGCGGGAAAGGCGTGGGTTCAAGTGCGGGGCTGTAAAGTGTCGAAGATTATGTGTAGGTCTTACAACCTTAGACTAACAAAGTTGCTTCTATCATTAAAAAGAGGGGACTGTAGACTCATGACGAGTATTCTGACTGGACACTGCCTTCTGGCGTCACATGCCTTTAAATTAGGCATAGCAGGTGTAGGAAGTGTGGGTTGGAGGAGGAAACGATCGAGCACGTTCTGTGCTCGTGCCCTGCACTTGCCAGGCTAAGGCTCCAGCTATTAGGAGTGAAAGAGCTGTCAGATCTAGAAGCAGCAAGTGGTTTAAGTCCTAAGCTTCTAGTATTTGCCAAGAGGACGGAATTATTTTCCACTTCCTTCTACCAACAGTATTGTGGCTATGAAGATGCATTGTAGTTAATTTTTCCTGTGACGAGACCGAATGTCCTCAGTCACCACAATATATACCTTGTTTTGCATCGAACCTATGAATTCTGCATTGGCTAAAACATAGTAAAAAGTTGCGAGATTGGAGAGACTAATTCAGCGATTATTAATTATTTAGTTTGCGGTAACCCCGCATTATGGGTTAGCAGAGAACTTTTAAGTTTCATTCGAGGGCACACACGTTGATGTATACTTCTTATCTTATCGATCGATTGTTATTGATTTAGCAATGAATAATAGCTACTAGGGTGCAGTTATAATTCCTGCATGAGTTTCAACCTGTTCAGAAAACTTATGCGTCTAATTCATTGATAGGTCCTTTTAGAATTTGCTCCTAGCAATCAGGCTTATCGGTTTTACTTTGCTTCCTAGCGTGGCGTTTCTCTTACTTTTTCATCATTTAATTTAGACAGATATATACTCTGTTCATCTAATATGGGCATGCATAAAAAGAAATTATATATTTGAAAATGTGCTCCCGCATGTGGAATTTCCGCAAACCCTTTTACCTAAGTAACAAGTTTAAAGGAAGATATTGTAACGAATTTACTGCAAATCCTCTTATTTGTAATCTTCTTCTAACGTTCGTATCGCTAAACTGTTGAATAAATAACTCCAATATTGAATAATGGAAAAATGGCCTTTATTAAAGTACTTCACAATAACACTTATACTTTGCCACTAGCTTGCTTAATAACCAAACTGACTGATAGCTTAAATGAAACTCATCTATTGCCCGACAGATAGCGTGCTTAACTGAAACTGCCCATAGCGCCTCTACCGCTGATGCTTTTATACTTTGTGATTTCCTCATGGGATCTTCTAGGCGCTTCCAGAATTTACTTAGTTATAAATTTCTCAGCTACAACTACATATGTATAATTTTTATAGCTTCTCTCATACCCTTGCGCTTGTATGTGTGAGCGACACTTCCCCAATCACAATTGCATACATTTAGGAGCATTTCAGATAAGATATCTGCATGTGCTTGTGTGTTGCTCTCAGCTGCGTGTACCTACATATGTGTAGACATAAAGATTGATTCGTTTATGTAGATACAAATTGATTGATCTATGGATGTGCATGCAAGGCGCTGCTTAGCATCGGCTTAGAGATGGCAGCACCCCTTAGTTTTGCTAATATTCGTAACACTGCCCTCCACCTAAGTCTGATCGTCCCGATCAGACAAATCTCCCGATCTAAACGCCGCTAGCATCTCCAAATGTATCACTCTTCTACTCCGTGGTTTCCCAATTGTTTGTATGCGGTAGATGGTGTCTCTGATCTTCTTCACAACTTTGTACGGACCTTCCCAACTGCACCGAAATTTGGATGGAACACCTTTCTGCCGGTGAGGGTTGTATAACAGTACCAAATCTCCCGCCATGAAACCTTTCGAATTATGTTCTCATCGTACCTGTGTTTCATCGTACTACTCAATACCCTGGTTCGTCCCTTCACACTCTGTTGTTAGGCCAATGAACTACTTCGTAGAACTTACGCTGGACGGATTTGCTTTGCATAATCAGTATCGCTCCGACGCCTCACAACAGTAGTGTGCTCTGGCTTGAAACCACCCTTGCATTCTTTCTGCGAAATTCTTTCCTTCGTTTTAGTACGTGCGTTAGGGCTTTTCAATGCCAGTTTTTCTCTCACAGGTACCTTCGGTTTTGATTTGTTTGGCCCATTCGTTCCGTCAACCCTTGCCCGATCTGCTGCCTTTGATTTTTGCGGTTTTTGTTGGATCTCTTTCCCCCGCACTCGATTACTGCTGAACGCTTCTTCCAAACTGAAGTTAAGTGGCACATCTTGGTTCTCATAACGCATCACCCTTCTCTGCATATCGATCTTGATGTCATGGTCAACCAAGAAATCCATTCCCAATATAACTTCATCAACCATCTCCGCCACAACGAATTTGTGTAAAACTATGTCCTTCCCAGTTAAGACTTCACAGATCACTTCTCCCCGGACTTGGTTATACTCGCCAGTGACCGTACGCAACCTTGCTCCAGGTAATGACTTTACTCTCCTGTAGACCAAATCAGATCGAATCAAGGAATGAGATGCCCCCGTATCTACAGTCAGTACACGTTCTTTACCATCCACATTACCTCTGAAGGTAAGACTGCTCGATTTTCTACCAATTTGCAACACAGATATCACAGAGCATTCAATAGCTGGATCTAGCTCTCGATCTCTACATCTTACTCGCTCTTGCTCATCTCCTACAGTTTTGCGTTTACGGCCACCCACATTGTTGGAACTATTAGGACCAAGATCGCAATGACGTGCAATGTGACCGGGCCTCTCGCATTCGATAACTCTTCCACTCCGCTTTTGCGATCCTTTCAGCGCCTCCAATATTGCGTCTACCCACTCTGGCCTTTCTACTTCCACACGGCGAGCTTCGTACGCTGGCTTACACAGAACCGGCGCTATCTCCTGAATCAGAGCTTGTGGCACCGTTTCTGCGAATGTTGGCTTTGGATTCGCATACATATGTAGCCCGCTTCGTTTCCACATCTCGTATGCCATTTATGAAGCTCTGGATTTTTACCCTTTCAGTGTATTCCACGGGTGTGTCCGCATTTGCAAGATGAGCCAATCTTTCAATATCTGAAGCAAACTCCTGCAATGTCTCATTTGGTTTTTGGTAGCGGTTTTGCCACTCAATTTGGAATATCTGGTTTCTATGCTCGCTTCCATAACGTCGTTCTACAGCAGCCATCAATGCTTCATAACTGTTCCGTTCGTACTCTAGAATCGTCTATAAGATTTCCGCTGCAGGCCCTTTTGATGCCACGAACAGTGCAGCAACTTTATCTTCCGCATTCCAGTTGTTCACTGCTGCGGTCTTTTCAAACTGTAGCTTGAGGACCTGGAAAGGAACAGAACCGTCAAAAGATGGAGTTTTTACCTTCGTATTACTCGCTGAAGTAGCTGGGCGATTTAATTGCAACTCCTGTATACGACCTCTCAAAGCATCCACCTCGGCTTCAATTTTTTCCTCAAACTGCGTTATTTTCTCGTCCATACGCACTTCGAGTTTTGATGATATACGCGCCTCTTGCGCTTCGAGTTGTATTGTTATGCGTGCCTCTTGCTCTTTCAGTTGTGTTTCCACCTTTGATTTTATGCGTGTCTCCTGTTCTTCAAGTTGAGGTGACAGTTGAGATGTTATATCTGTCTTTTGCGATTCCAGTTGAGATGACATGTTGGTGCATATTTGTGATGACATTTCGGACATTTGTGCCGATATTGCAGCCAATATCATGTTCAGGGCTGTGTTCGCCATTGTCTGCGGTGTTTCCTCCATTTTTGTTGTTTCCTCGCCATCAAGATGAAAGTCGTACTCTTCCACGTCAATTCCTTCTAATTCCATTGCCTGTCGTAGTCGTTCCTGAAGTTCTAGTTTAATGCCGGTTGTATTCAATCTACGGCTCTCCAACTCCTTCTTCAGTTGCTGGATCTTCAATTCACTTAACTTTGGCATGTCCAAGTTGTATTCGAAGTCTTCGGAATTTATTCAACAATTCTTCTTCTGACCCAATTGTAACGAATTTACTGCAAATCCTCTTATTTGCAATCTTCTGCTAACGTTCGTATCGCTAAACTGTTGAATAAATAACTCCAATATTGAATAATCGAAAAATGGCCTTTATTAAAGTACTTCACAATAACACTTATACTTTGCAACTAGCTTGCTTAATAACCAATCTGACAGCTTAAATGAAACTCATCTATTGCCCGACAGATAGCGTGCTTAACTCAAACTGCCCATAGTGCCTCTAGCGCTGATGCTTTTATACTCTGTGATTTCCTCGTGGCATCTTCTAGGCGCTTCCAGAATTTACTTAGTTAGTTATAGGTTTCTCAGCTACAACTACAGATGTATAATTTTTATAGCTTCTCTCATACCCCATGCGCTTGTATGTGTGAGCGACACTTCCACAATCACAATTGCATACCTTTAGGAGCATTTCAGATAAGATATCTGCATTGCAATCGGCTGCGTGTACCTACATATGTGTAGACATAATGATTGATTCGTTTATGTAGATACATAATGATTGATGGATGTGCATGCAAGGCGCTGCTTAGCATCGGCTTAGAGATGGCAGCACCCCTTAGTTTTGCTAATATCCGTAACAATATTTTTATGCTCAGCTAAGCAGAGCTCACAGAGTATATTGATTTTGTTCGCATAACGGTACCCCGTAACGGCATAAACTAATCGAGATAGATATAGACTTCAATATATCAAAATAATCTGGGCGAAAAAAAGAAAGAAAATTTGGACAATGGGCGTGGCACCGCCCACCTTGTAAAAGTCAAATTTTAACAAAAAATTTAATACCTTTACAGTATATAAGTAAATTATGTCAACGTTCAGCTCCAGTAATGATATGGTGCAACAAAATATGTACAAAAATAAAAGAAAATTTCAAAATGGGCGTCGCTCCGCCCTTTTTCATTTAATTTGTCTAGAACACTTTTAATGCCATAAGTCGAACGAAAATTTACCAATCCCTGTGAAATTTGGCAAGGACATAGCTTCTATGACGATAATTGTTTTCTGTGAAAATGGGCGAGATCGGGTGAAGCCACACCCAGTTTTTAAACACAGTTGACCGTCTGTCCTTTCGCTCGGCCGTTAACACGATAACTTGAGCAAAAATCGATATATCTTTACTAAACTTAGTTCACGCACTTATCTGAACTCACTTTATCTTGGTATTAAAAATGTGCTAAAATCCGACTATGACCACGCCCACGATATCGAAAATATCGGAAAACGAAAAAAATGCCATAATTCTAGAGCAAATACGAAAAATGGGTGTGACATCTACCATATTAAGTAGAAGAAAATGAAAAAGTTCTGCAGGGCGAAATCAAAAGCCCTTGGAATCATGACAGGAATACTGTTCCTGGTATTACATATATAAATAAATTAACGGTACCTGACAGATGATTTTCTGGGTTACCCTGATCCCCATTTTGGTCGATATCCCGAAAACGCCTTCATACATATAAATAAGGGCCACGCCCTTTTAATACCTTACATTTGATACCCATGTCATACAAACACATTGCAGGGTTACCCTAGGTTCATTTTCCTCATGGTGACTTTTCTTTATTTTGTCTCCAAAGCTTTCAGCTAAGTATTTAATGTTCGGTTATACCCGAAATTAGCCTTCCTTATTTGTGTGTAGTAGCTCCATACCATCAATTATGGAGTGGTCTTTTTCTTCTTTTCTTTTATGCTCCTACAAAGATCTGGCATCGAACTAAAGTGATAACACTATTTTATTTTTATGAAAAAGCGCTGAACCCTGGATGTACGATTCAGATAGTACAAAGAACAGCTGAGACATTATTAATTTAATGTCGCTATATTTTTCATATCGGTTAATGTGCACTTGTTCGTCTTTGCCACCATGGTACTTGTAAATTCCAGACCATACCGCAAACATTTCACCAGGACAAACATGTTGCCCTGATTTGTCGCTTTGACTTGCACAAGAAGAAGTGGATATACTCCTTGTCCATAAGCCATGGCTGCATAGTAGCGGCGGAAAGGGTTATTAATTTAGAAGAGAAAATATAACTACTGGTGATGGCTTCTAAACAAGGAGCAAAAAGAAAAAATGTGACGACAATCAGCTTTGAAATGGCTACGGATATCTATGGGTGAGTTAGTAGTATATGTCCCATAGCAATTAAATGTGGTCGTCACCTACTGTATTGAGCGAGATCTAGCCATAAGCAAGCTCAGTGACTACTGCCAACCGCTGTGGTGTAGAGCGAGGGCTCGAAGAAAGATGGGAAAGGGTACGCCACAAAGGGGTACTCTTTTTTGTTCCCTGATTTGGGTCGTGGCAATGCCAAACCTGCTTCAGGACATTGTGGTAGGGGCTGTTAAGTGGCGGCTTATGCCGACGGCCTGGTAATTCTTGTAAGTTGTAAATTTCTCAATACACTCAGGGGCGTTACGAACGGTTACCCGGGTGTCGTGATCAGGTCGTTCGAATCATGCAAATTTGCTGTCAGCCGTAACAAAGCGGTTCTCGTTTTGTTTAGGTAGAGTAGCAAGATTCCTAAACTTGGATCACCCTTTATTGGGAATAGGACTAGGAAAACTTCGGTTACCCTTACTGCTGTCGAGAGGCTATAAGCAATGCTGGGGGCTCTCCATCTAAGGATGGTGCATTGGCTGTACGATATGGTGATGAAGTCGATTCCCTTCTATGGCGTTCTAGCCTGGTGAAGAGTAGAAGACACGGTCAATAGGTTGAAAGCAGTGCAGCGATTCGTTATGGTTGGAATAAGTAGGTCCTTTCGTACTATACCAGCACTAGCGCTAAACGCATTGTTGAACTTGTACTTGATTATTTCTCAGGGAAAATGGCCACAGCTCGGATGGCAATACTGATTCGTGACACGGGATATAGGCTTGTGAACTATGGGCACTCCAGTGTTCTGAGTGACGTGTTGAACCTGTTTACGGATAGGTCCAGTGGGCGAGAGTGTTTGGATTGAGTATTTCTCCATGAGCGCAGTGTTAGTCCTTTAGCCGCCCTCTAAGAAGACTCAACTCCTTGCTCCACCATTACGGCTTTGCTTTCCTTTGAATCTTCTCAAAGGACAAGCTCTGCTGTAGCCAGTTGTCAGTTGTTGGTGAGAAGAAATTGTTGCACTCCCCCAACTACTCTACAGTGGTAACCTCTTTAGGTTGCCCCAGTTTTTCTGATGCATTTTTCTGGCATTTATATCAGTGTCCTAGGGTTTCTAAACGGTTTCCCCTCCGTTCTCTACTCTTTAGGGAGATGCTGAAGCGGATATATGCATGTTGTACGAAAGATAACAAGCACATTTCTTGGATTTGGGCCAAAATTTGCAGGGACGGTTCTTTTTTCCCCCTATTTGATCACCGCTAAGTCTTCGGTGCTGAAGTTAGATAGCATACACGAGCACAGGCGTTTTCTCACCATAAATGCAGCTCTAAGCCTAGGTCCAGAAACCTTTTCTCCAGGTGAGATCTTTGGCTCCTGAATCAGCGCCACATTAAATGAATCCTCCTCAAAAGTCATAAGAAACTCGCCTGAAACCACTTTACTGTGTTGGAAGTTTATCTGTAAGAATCGCCGCGCCATTGAGCGGATTATCTCTCTCCAAATACTCCGTCACTGCGCTCTCGCGAAGGATTTTGGTCGCTAATTTCAGGTTCTAGCTGTCCGTTTCTACCTCCTTGCTCGTAGAGTGTTAAGTTTATTTGTAAGACTCGCAGCATCATTGAGATGCCTGCCACTACCAGCACTTGCCCCTCTACGGCTATGCCCTCGTCCTTTGATCTTACATCGCGAGGTCTCTTTCTACCTCCCCTGCTTTTAGCAAATTGTCCACGTCCAACACATCCACCACTATTCCTATGCCCTCGTCGTTTGCTACTAATTTCAGGCTCTCGTGTTTCTTTAAGAAATTGGGTTTACGCGCCCAACTTTGTGAGATAGATCCACAAGCAAACTTGAATTTTTTCGCACTTGCATTATCAGTGGATCCCTTTCCTAGAGAATTGCAGTTGTTTGTTTCTCATTTTATAAATGGTCATATTCTGACATGTTCAAAAAATCATTAAGGCCACTGATAAGGTTGGTTAAGCTAGGCTTAAACTAAACTTCCTTCAGGCATGCTTAACGAACGAAACGATATCATTTCGTTACGATAATCAACGTTAATTAACGAAACGAAGTCATTTCGTTTCGTTTATTAACGTTAAGAACGCCAAATTAACGTTAATTTGACGATCTTAACGTTAATAAACGAAACGAAGTGACTTCGTAGCGTTTATTAACGTTGATTATCGTAACGAAATGATATCGTTTCGTTCGTTAAGCATGCCTGACTTCCTTAAACTGTAGTCAAATTTAAACTCCAGTTAAACTACTGAGCAGTTTTTCAGTCACAGTTTAAGGCCGCCTTTGGGGTATGCTGTTTTGTGCGGCAACATTGGTTTCTTTATTATCTAGATAATTTGTAGATGCATTTTTTTCACCCAACAAACGTGGAACAAAATTCTCCGGCGAAATATATATCTAGTTCTGGAAGTGATATCCAACATCATTATTTAATTATTCTTAAAACGGATAGTTCTCGAGTTGATATCCAACTTCATTCTCCAGTCATTATCCAATCTTTGAGAAATTTTGTAAAATTAAAAGTTTTCCAGATGATCTCCATCGTCATTAATATTTTCCAATTATTATCCTAATTTCGAGAGATTTTGAGAAATGTACAGTTCTCAAATGAATATTCAACACATTTCTCCAGTTGATATCCTACATTGCATATCGAGTTGAGGTGGAGTTGAAAAAAATCTGCAAGGTGGTACCACCAAAACCAACAGCTGTTTATTTTGAGAAACCTCGTTGATAGCAGTAATGAAGCGTAATTAATAAAAGGTAAATTATATAGACGGCCGCCGTGGTGTGATGGCGTGCCTCGCCTACCACACCGAAGATCCTGGGTTCTAAGCGGGTTTGCCCCTCGGCATTGTTTGACAAGCACTCCGATTATATTTCTGCCATGGAAAGCTCTCAGTGAAAACTCATCTGCCTTGCAGATGCCGTTTGGAGTCGGCATAAAACAAATAGGTTCCATTCCGCCAATTTGTAGGAAAAATTAAAAGTAGCACGACGCAAATTGGAAGAGAAGCTCGGCCTAAAATCTCTTTGAAGGTTAGCGCGTCACATTTATTTATTTTTTAAATAATATATATATTTCATTTAATTGTCGTGAAAATACTGTAGTATGGAATCTTACATTTGAGTCCAGTTAGAGATCCACAAGTTCTTAATTAATTTTTTTCACATTAAGTAATGGCATTTTTTGATTTATAAAAAATTGCATTTTTTCCTGAGTACGCTATTATTCTCGAGTTGAGCCTCTATTTCGAAACAACTCTTAAGTATGCCTAGTTATCAATATAAGCTCTAATGGTACTCAAGCCCAAATGCTTGTTGGGTATATTCGACGCCATTTCGTACGAATGCAAATAACTGATAGGTTAACTAGAGTTTAACCCTGGCAGATCGGCCGCTAAAGCTTAGCTTAAACTTCAGTTAAAGTAGACTGAAAAACTGCAGACTAAATTTAAGCGTAGTTTAATTGACAAACTGAGTTGAACTTGTACTGAAAAACTGGGCCTAAGTAGATATATTCTTTAGCCGTCATTCAGTAGGTTTTACAGCTTCGGATCACGCTAAATTCTCACGGGAATGCTCTGGATCATTGAGAGACTTGAGAAGCAGAGGTCGTGATATTTTCGCACACGTGAAAAGTGATGGGCAGATGTCGCCGCTGCTTTTCATTTAACTCATACGGCGAAAGGCTAAGCAGCGACATCTATTTTTGAAAAAGTAGGTATATTTAAGGCAGCGTTGCCAAACTAAAGGCAAGTAATTAACAAATTATCTGGCTCACAAATTGAACCAGACTTATATCTGGATTTATCTGGCCCAAATCGATGGTGCATTTACATGCAAAATTATTTATCTAGCTCAGGATCTTTGCCACCGGATGATGGCTTTTAATTTGTGCCAAGAATTTCAAATGGTGTACGGCGTCCTCTATAGCAAATTTCATATTACCTATCGTGGTACCATCTACATTTAAACTTCAACAACAAAAGAAGTGCAAAACTACAAAGCTACCCCGAAAAAGCAACCCTGCTTTCGTATTCTTTCAATTATCATGCATTTTTGCATTTATTATTCTTCGAGTTCCATCGCAGCCGCACCAAAATATGCCCACGTTAATAACAATTAAATTAAATTGCAAATCATAATAGAATATAAATAAAATAACGTTTTGTGCAAAGAAGAGAATACAAATCGAGTTCAATAGTTAAATTTAAGCAAACTTAGTTTCTAATTAAATCTAAGCGCAGGGCTTGGACGGTAAAGATAATAGTGAAAAGTTCCAAATAAGAACTGCACATCCAAAGTAGAAAGGGCAGGAAAAAATTAAGTGTACAAAGAAAATGCAAATTTGCGTTCATTAAAATTGTTAATACGGTGATAAAAGTGCAGTTAAATGCATGAGAAAATGCAGCAAAATTAAAAAGAACCATAAAAAAGTCTCACTATTTCGTTATAACTTCACCGAACAGGTTATGTAGAAATAATTTTTTCCAAGACTTGGCCAACAACGACCAATTCCCGTAACGGAAATAGGATTGCGATACGCCAACGTCTTGTCTATTTCCAACAAAGGCCGACATCAGCTACAAGCAAATAATCGGAAGTACCAGCTGGTGAGTAAAATACATTAATAATTACGAGGGTATGTATGCATGTATGAAGACTCGCCTCCCTTGAAAAGGCAACTACTTTTCTGCCTGAGGCCGCATATTTATTGTTCTTGTATGTGGAAACGATGACGCAGGCAAAATGATCAGCTGAGTAACCATTGTGTTGTTGGTGTATGTTTGCTTGTATTAAGTGCAATATTTTAGGATTAGAAAGGGTGCATAATATCTATATATTTGACGTAAGAAGCAGTTGATAGAATGGAATACCGGATGAAAAATTGTCAGTTAGGATAAATGCAGTACCTTCAAATTCTATACTTCATGTACTTGCTTCAAACTCTTGTAAATGATTTTTATTACCCACCCGAAACATTAGCCGTGTGTCTTTTTTACATCTATAGACGTTTACGCTTAACCTTTATATGGACTGCTAAGCGTTAAACTTTAAATACACCTCTGAAATTGATGCGCATAAAATTTGTACTACTAAATTTCAATACGCATTATACTCAGATGTAACTGAAATACGTGTCTATGTTTCACCCTCTACACTAATTCTATGTATTCTATGCGTGTCCACTATTCATCGGAACTGATTCAGCTATATCCCTGCAAATATCGTTGAATCATCCCTTCAAAAATCGCGCGTACTCTATGCATGCATGTATGGAGTACTCGCTCCCTGCAAAAATCGTTGGATCATGTGGTCCACTTGTGGCATACTGGAGTACGTACCATTATACTCCACTGTCATGAAGCAATGTACCAACTCATGTTTCTACACGAACATATTGTAAGCCGATCATTGCTCGTTTGATTGTAAGCACAACACGATGTTCATTGGACTGTGGGTACTTCATGGATTACTCTGATGTAATGCGGAGCTGGAGTATATCGTCCAGCCCTAGGTCATCGCAATGTTAATTGCACCATATTTTTTGTATGAATTGTGGTTAATTTTGGAGCACTCGCTTGGTCGATACATGCATGCATGGAGTAATCGCGATTTTTGCAGGAATGTTATACATTATGGCCACCAAAGGTTTGTGTCTCCGATTTTCGGTACACCCTGTTCTGTAGCTATTTATTTAACCACTGCCACTAGATGGGTCTCCTAAGCGAGGACAAGCGTTTGGTTTACGCGCAACCGTAAACGTATACGGTAAAAAAAAAAAAACAGCTATTGTAGATATCTTCAGTGCAACCTCCATTTAACTTAAGGAAGTAGTAAATGTTGAGATCTTTGCAAAGCATTCGGACCTATTGCTGATATTGAGCACTCGTGCGTACCAAAATCATAACCTATAAGAAGCATCCCAGGATCTTCATAAAACTTAAACTTGACGTCTGCTCTGCTGCACTAAACTTGCGTTCATGTGTGTTTGGACTTAAGGGACTTGGATTCCCAACAATCTTTGAGCATGATTTCATTAATGCTTTGTTCTCACCAACGTCCCAGCTAAAATGTGATAGTAATATTCTCTTCGCTTTTGTTGTAAAGAATTATTGCTTATCTTTATGTGTATGTTTTATTTTTTAATTTATCTCTGCCTCCGGGCATTGCGATATAGAAGTCAAATGGGCAACAAACCCGCTAACTACAGGCCTATTGCTAAACTTACAATTTGCTGGAAGCTTTCGAAAAAACTTTTAAAGATGAATTTTGTTTTGTTTGTTTGATTGAGTCTCATTATGGTACTGTTGTTGGTTTTTCTGCCGTTACCTGGCCTCATTCTCTGATTTCGTTTTGTATCTCGAAGGGACCCCTCTCAGATCTTATCAAATTAACTTTAGTATATCGCCTTCCAGTCTGTATTTTTATGTTGGTTGAAATTTTATTTGACGAATCAACAACAGCGGTTCCTCCTCGAAGGTTTTGGGGAGTGTTATCTGTGTGGATGGTCCTTTGACGGATATAGATCCGTTACGTTCCGGTAACAAGCATCATTAAGGTACAAGCCTGAGTCGGGCTGCCCGACCATCTCGGGAACGATTTAATATGACCACATTGAACCTTCTAGGCCATACGACCCTCACCTCTAGTTTCTTGGGGAACTTGGGGTCGCCAGAACCTCGCCGGAGGATTCCCCTCGCGTAGGTGAGGTTGACAACTGGGTTGCGGAAGCTCTGACTATCTCATAAGAAAAATCTACCGCAGGATTCCATATGCTCTATATGGATTTCTATATTTCTCTTTATACCTCGATCAGTGCCTCATCTAAAAATCTTGTTTATGTTGTTGTTGTTGTTGTTGTAGCGATAAGGACGCTCCCCGAAGGCCTTGAGGAGTGTTACAGAGATGATGGTCCTTTGCCGGATGTAGATCCGGTACGTTCCGGTACCAAGCCCGACCATCTCGGGAACGATTTGTTATGAAAACATGGGACCTTCTAGGCCATTCCGCCCTCCCACCACCTACATTCATGAGGGGTTCGGGGTCGCCAGAGCCTCGTCTGTTAATGAAACAGAATTCGCCGCGGTGAGGCTGACAATTGGATTGGAGGAGCTATATATTGTGCTGGCAACCCCTTGAGAGGGTTGCGCTACACAACCCCTTGAATCCCAAATGAATACTTTCAAATTTAAATGTCTGTATATTCCATTGTTTCTTTTCTTACAATATATATATATACGTTCAATGACCTCCATTCGTCAAAACCAGGTGAAATGGCCTTTTGTGATTGCCTAAAAACTGAAAATAAATTTCGAAATGTTTGTATATTTTAGAGATTATTTGTTTTTACTGACGCTCAGAATTACGAACAAAACTTCACTGCATGACTTATGTCGCACTACAATAGCAAGATCATTGTAGTCGTATGTGTACTAAGTCTTCTCTTCCTCTATAATTTTATTGCAATGCATACAGATATTGGTGGTGAACTAGAAAACTGCAGCTGCAACATTTATCCAATTATAGTATATGCACATTTAAAAATTAAATGCAACAAGAAAGAAATGCATTTTCGTGATTTTGTTTTAATATTTTTACATTGTATTTACAGTCCTGTGCAATAATATAGCGATCACGTAATATTTTTAGGAGAATTGAAGAGGTCATACACCGATGTTGATGGTGGTTTGTCGGATGCAGATCCGGTACGTTCCGGTACCAAGCACCATAAAGGTACTAGCCCGACCATCTCGAGAACGATTTGGTCTGACCACATGCAACATTCTAGTCCATCCCCCACCCCACCTCCTCCCATCCCCTAATACATCAGGAGTTCGGGGTCGCCAGGGCCTCGGCTGTTAATGAAACAGGATTCTGTGTATTGCGCTGACAACCCCTTGAGAGGGTTGCACTACACAACCCTTTGAATCAGTTTGGTATTTTAGTCGCCTCTTACGACAGGCACACCTACCGCCGGTATATTCTAAGCCCCCTAACCCGCTGTCACCTATCAGAAGGATATACTGTTCCTGTTTCTCTCCAGGTCTATAACTACCCGTGGGAACTCTTTTACCGTGACACACAGTTGAAAAACCTTTATTAACAGTTAACCCATACTTCCTACATCGGCTATCACTTACAAGGCCTAATTTAAAAGCATGTGACGCCAGGAGGCAGTGTCCAGTCAGAATCCCATCACGAGCCTACAGCCCCCTCTTTTCAATGATAAGAGCAACTTTTTTAATCTTAGGTCGTAATACCTGCACATGATCTTCCCCACTTTACAGCCCCGCGCTTGGTTTCCCGTCTTTCCTCCTTAGTCGATCATGTGTAGGTCTCGCCTTCTATTAATTCTGATTGGGACGTGGGTATACTTTTTCTCAACTTACTCAGCATTATAAAATTTGTTTCTAATTGATTAAATTGTTTATTATTAGTTACATATTTTGATGTCACCTTTCCCGGGACTTGAATCTAAGACCTTCGGTGTGGTAGGCGAACACGCTACCTCCACAACCATCCGTCCGCCCAGCTGTGAAAACCAAAGTAGCAATGGCAATTATCTGCAAATTTCTGCAGTCAAGTATTATCGTCTTTCTTTTAATTTTCATTAAATGTGTCACTGAAACTCTTTAAGCCAATTTGAAAAACGTTTTCGCAAATTATCGAAAATTCGAGAAGTCTGCATGAAGACTTTGAATGAAATCATGAAACAATTTTTTTTTAAATAAATTTTAATTTTTTGTGCTTCAACAAAAGCACGTAACTTCACATATTTTTAAACCGAAGAATTTCAGAAACTTTAAGAGATAGTTCCGAATATAAGTATGTGAGAATTGTTTTGCGTTGATTGTTTGGTCAAAAGTGCAGTGGGAACAACAATAATTCATGATGCACAAAAGTTACTTGCTTTCGTCGTGCACCAATTTTTACGTTTTCTCTCATTTGTAAGATATTGCAAAGAACAGACTAAAGTCCATTTTTCAAAATGAAAGATTTTAATCCAACACGAGGATGACTTTTGATATAGGCCTGAGAACTTTATATGTAGTTCCTAAAGATTGTTGGGTACGATGTGAGACTTATGGAAGTATTTAGAATAGATAGCGAGTTTTTGTGATGCCATTTCGTTCAAGAAGAATATCAACTAAACAATGTTTTTTAAGTTCGAATCTCGTCGAAGTTTTTATCAAAAGCACATAGGTATGTTCCCCCAGTAGACCGTCCGATAATTTTTTAACTATTAGCGTGAGTATTATCAAAAGTGTGCATAATTGATTATTACCTGACCATTTTTAAAATAAATGTTTCTCGTTGTCTCATTCATTTGCGCTTTCTTTCTCGGCCGGAGCGTCTTCGTCCATTCGCACAACATGACCTAGACATCCAAGACTTTGGATTTAATTCGCTGCACTATCTTCATATCTGCGTAAGGCTCATACAGCTCACCAGTATATCTCTTTCGATACTCGCCGTCGGCACCATGGCAGGGCCATAAGTCTTCCAGAGAATTTTTCCCTCGAACACTCCAAGATCCATCTCATCTTCATCATGATGTGCAACTTTTAGCGATTTTTGTTCGGCGAGAGAGAGCTCTACTTTTCCATTGCATACTCAGTCCATAGTAGAACTTGTTGGCAAGAGTTATTTTTTTTTTTTGTTTCATTTCTAAGCTGGAGCTGTTCATGCTGGTTCCCAAATGGACGAAGTCCTCCACAGTCTCGAAATTATCTCAGCCAAAGCGCAAATACCCGAGTTTTTCATGTATGATAGCTAGTACATTTTTGTCTTTTCCTCATTTACCTGTTAATTTTACTCTTGTAAATTATCGCGATCAACATATTTTATTTCGATTTAGAATGGCATCTACAAAGATTTGGTGGACAAGTAGCATAAATCATAAATAAATAAAAATAAATGTAAGGCGCGATAACCTCCGAAGAGATCTAAGGCCGAGCTTCTCTTCCAATTTGCGTCGTGCTCCTCTTGATTTTTCCCTACAAATTGGCCGGACGGGACCTACATGTTTTATGCCGACTCCGAACGGCATCTGCAAGGCAGATGAGTTTTCACTGAGAGCTTTTCATGGCAGAAATACAATCGGAGCGCTTGCCAGACACTGCCGAGGGGCGACCCCGCTTAGAAAAATTTTCTTCTAATTGAAAAATCTTATTTCTAAAATTTTGATGTTGCTTTGCCCGGGAGTTGAACCCAGGGCATACGGTGTGATAGGCGGAGCACGCTACCATCACACCACGGTGGCCGCATAGGGTCTTGCGAATATACCCAAGTTTCAATTCAATCTACGGCGTAAGGGTTATGTTCGCATTTCATGTTGCCACTATTTTGCACAATGCTGTTGGTATATACACACATGCGCAGACGTGCAATGAAAACTGCAATTTCATATGCTTCTTGGGGTAGTTTTCTATTCTTACTTATTTCCATAAAAATTGCATCTCGACTGCAGACTGACCATATCACCAATGCACTAACCATCCAGAAGTTATAACCCAATAAACATTTTTGTCAACTCTCAGTTTCAGATACATTTGAGAATGAGGCCATTTTTCACATTTCAAACGTTAGTTTTCAAATACATTTCAAATAACCGTTGATAGCATTCTCAAGCTAAAAGGCACATTTTTAATATGGAATTTTCTTTTACATATTTTCAAATTGAGAATTTTTGGATTCTCAACTTTTTCTCAAACGAGAATAAAGCGGAACGAAATGGAATCCACTGTTGTGCCACTTTCGGTAAGCAAATTTATTATTTGCCCCACTTCACTTTTAACTCATTTAGATTTATGCATAATGTAGTACAATATCACTTAATATTATTATGATGATAAATAATTTTGAATATCAAACTGAGAATTAATTTTTTCTCAAACATTTGAGAGAAAACAAATTTTCAAGTATGTCTCAAATTATTCTCAAGTTGAAGATCGATGTTTGAGAAAAAGTCGAGAAAATATTTTGTTTCAATTGATAAATCATGTTGAATATCAAACTGAGAATCAATGTTTTTCTCAAACATTTGAAATTTGTGTTTTCAGTGTTTGTTGGGAAGCTTTGACAAATTCAGTGCACACACTGACTCAAGTTAAATGTGCAATATAATAAAAAAATAACAATAAAATCTAGCATACATCTTTTTTTTTTGCACAATGCATGTGTTGAAAGCTGACATTCGTTGTTGACAATGCAAATGTACAATTTTGCGCGAGCGCTTGCAAATGCCATAAGTAAAAATTCAAATAATATAAAAAATTTGCATTGGTGTACAATTGTTGCTTTTTTCTCATTCGCAAATTTCTTAGACTTGCCGTTTGCATACAAAAATATAATTTTTTTGCATTTTGCTTATACATTTCAGCTATTTCTACGCGCAAGCGCATTGGAGAGTAAGAATCGCACATTAAAATGCAACACCATGCACATATCGCGCGCACAGCCCCACCACATATGCGTGCTCATCATATGGCTGTGCCACCACCTCATTCTCAGTCACAAACGCATGTACCACCCTTAAATATGACGCATGCGCCACCACCGGCAACGGGACAACAACCACAAGTGCCACAACATCATCATCAGCAGCAACAACAGCAGCAGCAGAAACAATCACAACATCTAATCACTGGGCCAGCTGGCGATGGTGCCGCTGTGATTACAACCAGCTCGGTAATGCGTGATCATCAGGCGTGGTAAGCTTTGCAGCTAATATGACATATATATGTACATGGTTTGTTTTATATCCAGCTTAGCTCGACGTGAATAAACTTTGAGATAGAATCCATATATCTATACGAAAACAATAAGTGGAACTTAAATAACTTTCCACCTCGTCCTCTTAGAGTGGTGTGGGTCTACTTCTTCTTCTCTTCCCATACGCCGGTTCCAATAAGAACACCTTCCGTAATACTAATTAAACCTTCTTGAACTGTTTTTGCGGCTTATACATCAACAACAAGAAGGAAGATGGAAAAGGAGGAAAACAAGGGTGAGAGGAAAAGGAATGGAATATTACCGGGACACAAATAGAGAAGGGGATGTTTAGTGGATATATGTTGATTGCTGAAAATAGGGGAATCCAGAGAGTTAGAAGTAGAGGAGGAGAAAGGGTATTGAAAAGGAAATGGAGTGGTTTAGAAAGAGGAGGGAGGGAGGGGTGGATGAAGGAAGCAAGAAGAAACGGGAGGAATTGGGCCGAAAGTAAGACGATGAGAAAGAGGTAAAAGTGAGGAGCAGAGGTGCAAAATAAAGGGGGTAGTTAGAAAGAATGGGAGAAAGATAATGGTACAGAAGCAAAAATGGTAAAAGGAGAACAAGCGGAAAGGGAAAGGTTTAGATTACTTTTTAAACTCCTTTATTTTACTGAAACCTACTGAAATTGAAACCCTTGGCGGTCATCCTCTATCGCTAATTAAAATGAGGAAAATCGGGCAAGAACCACGCCCTCTTATCATACATGTATATAAAATTTTGGAAAACACCGAAATGTAACTATTGAGTTAATAATGCAGTTACAATAACCAATTTTTTTGAGTCTGTTCAAAACTGGTTGCACCGCCCCACAGTGGAATTTTTGCATGATTTAGACGCTAAAAATTAATAACTCACTGAAAAATGAACATATTTCATTCAAACCAAATGTATATGTTTGTATGCCTACCCCCCCTTCAGTGAGGATAGGCGTAGGGTGGTGAGGGTTTGAGGGCGGGTGGAGTGGGTTGGACCCCCTCCAAAAATTTTGAATTTACCACAAACAACAATTTTCTTATAGCCTGATCTTGTTTGTTTGCTCACAATTGAACATACCTATATTTAAATTTCTTATCTTCTTCAAACCATGAAGCAAACTTTCCCAGAAAATTAACTTTGGTGTAATTCACTTCAATCAATCTCATACAAAGTTTGATAAAAGAATTCGAACTTTACTGCAGCATTCATCATACAATCCCTCGCCTATATTTACTCCCTCCCTAAAACAGTACACACGTGCTCTAAAACGGCTTTATCCTTTTGCTTTTGGCCACGTTTTGCAACCCACACCTCATACAACGCCCTCTTTGTGATCGTCATTATATCAAAAGGGGGACCTATTGGGATGAATAATCATTTGAGTTATATGCAATAATATGGAATTATTGTGGAAATTCAATAATTATTGTTGTACAGCGTGTTTCAAACTTTTGGCAGGCTTTTCTTTTCACGGTTTTATATATTTTTAGCACAAAAATAATACACATTAAACAACTCATAATTTCGTAAAAAAATACTCAACCAAAAAACTTTTGAATACTTGCAAAATAATATAATTACGTGTAGATTTTAAATAACCAAAAAATATTTTAGCTTTTGTTACACCACAAAGTTTTATTTAATTTTAAACCACGCGTTATTTCACTTCTGTAAATTGTACTACTTAGCGCGTCATCAGCAACTCACAGTTTGACAGCAGATTATTCAATGAAGAACAATAATTATAAGAAATGATAATTACCGTTATATACTGTGGACATTTTAAAAACAAACGGCATTCAAATTTAAAAAAAAAAAAAAATTACTTGAAAATTTTTACTTTTTCGTGTCTAAACCAAGCAAAAATGCCCCTGTGCGCCCGGGCTCGCCCCCTTCTGACAAAATAAAAATTTCAAATACTATTGCCAATAAATCAAAAGGCTGTTTCTATTCGTCTGGAAAATTCAACTGAAACATTTTGGGATTTTTTAAATTTTATTTGAATTTGGCATCACAAATTCGATAAACTGATAACATTTTTCATAAGGAAAAATTATACGCAATCAGTTAAGAATAACTCCCATATTTATATACATAACAGATACTAACAGACGAATAGTTTAAAAACATGAAAACGAATAAACAAACCAAATTTGGGGAATCCTATCGTGAAACAAACTTGGTATTCGTATTTCCTTTATAAAGAGGAATACTTATTTCCAATACAAATGGGAGAAATCGATTAATAAACAAGACCACTTTTCATAATACTTGGTGCTAAAAAAACTAAAACTAAATGAACACGTGCGTTAGAAGTTCTCATTCATTAAGTTGGGAGCAACAAGGGAAGTCAAGTCTTTCTTCCTCTGCGGTGTAGATTAAAGTATTTACTTGGCCGGAGCGTCTTCGTCCATTCTTGAAGAAGTGTTTTTTCGCTGCAATATCTTCATTTCTGCGTAAAGGGCATACAACTCGTCATTATACCTCTTTCGATCAGGGCAGGTATGATGAGCGACCTTAACTTTTTAATTGCCTACAGCAAGTACATCGCCTTGTTCGCATTTACCACAAGACCCAACTTTTTGCGTCTTTATCTAATTTAGAGAAGTCTGGATTGTACCATGGTTTACTTGTGCTGTTGTTGTTGTTGTTGTTGTGGCGATAGGGACACTCCCCGAAGGCCTTGGTCGCCAGAGCCTCGGCTGTTAATGAAACAGGATTCGCAACGGATAGATGAGGTTGACAATTGGGTTTGGAGAAGCTATATATTGCGCTGGCAACCTGAAAAGGTTTCGCTACACAACCCCTGCAATCTGGTATTTTAGTCGCCTCTACGACAGGCACACCTACCACGGGTATATTCTAACCCCCTAACCCGCTGGGGGTTATAGAATTATCTTCTCCAGCATAATGTTAAAAGAAATCGCACGAAAGGGGGTCGCTTTGTCTGAAGCCTCGTTTGGAGCTGGTGGTGTTGCTCAACGTCTTTTGGTAGAACCTTATTAAATTTGCAGGGAATTTAAGTTCTGACATAGCAGCATTCAAGCAACTTCTTTTCGCGCTGTCAAAGGCTGCTTTGAAGTCGACAAGAAGACCCGCTTACTGTTACGGCAGCTTAATTATGTAAACTTATTTGATTCGCTCGTAATTGAGTTCACTTACATTTAGCGTCCCTTATAGGCCTTTTGGTTGCGGAAATTTTCTCAACTCATAAATTATAGTTTCATTTGTCTCCTTTTGATATCGTATAGATACTTGTTTCATTCGCTTCACAATATATGCCAAGCAACCAAGTGTAGTCAGTAACCTTTGCATAGTCGATGATTGTCACTTAAGCGACCTAGCCAAATGATGATGGGCTAGCTGATTGGTTGGTTGTTTGCCGAGTTTGACTAACTCCCTTGATACGCAGCATGACTTCCGTTCAGCCGTAACGAGTTTCGTTTTTCTTGTATCCTACCCTATTTGTGCGCTTATGAGTTCATATTTATGTATACAATTAAGTATATTCCCTGTGTCTTTCACTTATGGTACATACCATTTTCCCACTTCACTTTTTATCTCATTTGTATTAGTGGTGGCATTTGCTTGAGTTGATCGTAAAAACAATACTTACTACACTATTTTATAATTTCCTGTTTTGTCTGCTCGGAATTTGCAAGAAACATGCATACATTTAATTTTTCACCGCCATAAAAGAAGCGTATTTCATTGGACCAAAAAATATTTGTCTATTGTCTCATTTAAGAGTAACGTGTGAAAATTAAGTTTTTTATTTTAATTTGGCATATATTATTTTTGCCTAGAGACATATATCATATCTTTAGTTTGTATCATTGTGTAGTTTATTTGGACTACCATAAACTAAGCTAGCCGTCCAAAGGAACGTTTTCAAATGGACATATCCTTAGGAAAGGTCTTAACCTAAAAGTTCTTAACAAGGACGTATCTCAGAAGCTCTGTTAACAAAGTCGTATCTCAGCCAGAAAAACTCCTATTGATGAATTCCAACAAAAGTCATGATAAATTAATTTCGATATCATCAATTGTGAGTTGAATCCTCTTTACTGAAAATTTATTGAGATATGTATATTTCACTTTTATGGCATCAAAATTTGCTATATACACACGATTTCGATTTATTCACTCGTTCGTATTTCATCACTCAGTAGATTTCTTCAATTGGTAAACTAATTTTTTACTTCTTTTATATTAGTTTCGTTTGATGTTTTCCACCAATTTCCATATTTTCCAAATTTGGAAACTCTTGCAATCCATTTGTGAGTAACTTCGCGAAGAACTAGAGTCTTGAAACTCGGAACCAATGAAAATTTAAGGTTAGGGGAAACAACTATACTAGGTGGTTCAGGGATCGTGAAAATTTTAAAAAACTATAGATATTGGAAATTTTGCTTTCGAGTTTTAAGGAACTTCCCGATAACGCAGAAGTATGAAACTTTGAACGAAGATTTGGGATCTTTTAGGTTGTAATAGTTAGGATGCAAGAGCTTCCTAAATAGGATAGGGATCGATATATTTGGATATTTTTAGAAAGTTCACTTACAAAATGTGGAATCTTGTGACCCCTCTATTTGAGCAACTTCCCGTAGAGCTAGATCCTAGAGACTAAGAACATAATTGAGAACCCCACAACAATGCAGCATGAGGGAAACATATTTTTACTAGGTAGTCCAGGGTTCGTGAAAAATAAAAAAATAATCCGAGCTTGGAAATTTTGCTTTCGCGTTTAAGGGACTTCCCGATAACCCAGAGACCTGATGCTTTGAAGGAAACTTTGTGCTCTATTAAGTTGTAATACTTAGGACAAAACAGTTTTCTAGATGAGACATGGATCGAGATAATCAGAGATATTTTGAAAGTATATTTACAACATGTGAAATCTTGCGACAGCTATTTGAGTAACTTTCCGCAGAGTTTTTGGGCAATTCGTTTTTGCATCACTTGGAAACTCCGAGCGATAAATTACCATGATTCAATTACAAGGGGTTTGCTCTCTAATAATGACAGAGCTTTGACACCACCAAATTTAAAAATCAATCACTATGGGTTGCTTTTACGAAGTCAAGGAAACGGGGAATAAATAATCCCCTTCAGCACAAATTATAGTAGAAAACTAACTTTAGTAGTATATTAGAAGTGATACTAATTTTGTAAATGCCAACAGATTTTGGGGAAGTTACTAATTTTTTACTAAATATTTTGAGAAAAGTTATATTGCTTTGATCTTTCTTTCAGAATTTGTTTGACGAACGCCTAACTTCCAAACATTATTTAAAAATACTCTATCTCAAATTTTGTTTCAAAAACTCCCTACCTGAGCATAAATTCAATACATTTTGCCATAAGATAGGGCGTTTATGAAAAACATTCTGAGATATGGCGTTCTTCAGCCCAATCGTAATATAGGGACCTTTGTGACAAATCCTGAAAAGGGTAATTTTTGAAAAATATTTACAGATAGAGGGGTTTCGAAACGGCATCTGACAGGATAATTCACTCAGCAGTGGCAATGAACTTACAAAAAAAAAAAAAAAAAAACAGAAATGGCTGATTGTCTTAGAACTTTATTTTCCGACTTTGACAGAAGAGTTAACTTGTGGGCAGTCTGGCTACACAGCAATTAAGTATTTACCTATTTATTCTAAAACTTCAAAAAGCTCTTTTCCGCTTTTAGTAGTTGCAAGAGGATTTACTTATTTTACAACATTGACCCTGGATTTTGATATGGTTCTTCAGTTTGGTCATTGAGCAAACTTCTGTTAACATTATGGTCTCATTTAGTCTATGTTAGGTCCTCACGGACCGGCCAGTTCAACCCAACCTAACCCTAGTCGGCAAAGTCTTTGCTATTTTTGTTGTTGTAGTATGTTCAAATCACGATTCCGAGCCATACTTCGGAACAGATGTGCATAGAGGGAGCGTGGTTTCTTTTTTTCGTAGAAAGATAACTTTGTCTTTCAATTTCTTCCTCGGCTGAGTGGAATATTTTATTTTAACTACAAAATTTTAAAATCGGCGTAGTTGAGATATTTGAAACCAAATGAAGGTAAAAAATGTTAAAGGAAGTGTCTATATAAATGGACGAAGCACCGCGAAAAATGTGTCTGAACACAGACAAGTTGATGAATATGGGTTTTAAAATTTTAGGGCTGAACAACGTCTGCCGGGTCTGCTAGTCAGATATATAGAGAGTAATTACCAAACTATTGTGAACTATTACTTAAAGTCCATCTCGGTTATAAACGTATAGAAGATATTAAACATCTATAAATTGCGCTCTACATTTAGGAACTTTTTGTGATATTTATTCTTATTCCAATGGAAAGACTCTTTAAATTTGATCACAAAATTTTCTCCTTTGGTGAGAAATTTCTGAAAACATTTTGGAAGCCACCTATCGAAAATTTGTCAACTAGGTATGACGTATCCAGTTTGTCGCTCAATAGGAAGTATCAAAAACTAGACCACAAAATTCCATTCGATCCGTACAAATTTCTTAAATATCTATCTCTGTGCGCCATCGAACTGAAAAATTGTCTCGTTGTGCTGCATTGTCCCAGTGTCTTGATCTTAGGGTAAGGATTCAAATTTGTAGCTCAAATAGAAATTACATAATTTTCCAAAGATTTCGAAAATCTCAATCCCTGTCCCTGCTAGTGGTATTTTTACCTCAGTATTACATTTTATTTTCAAAGTTTCAAGTTTAGTTCACATTCCTTAAAACGCGTCCGCAAAATTTGCAAACTCGGGCGCATTTTTTAAATATCACGATCCTTGAGCCACCCATTCGCATTGGCCAGAAAATGTTTCAACTAGCAAAAAAATCTATCAGTTGCAGAGAAATTAAACAACTGCTTGGACTGAGCACTGTAATTCTAAAAAGATTATTAGAAAGAGAATTGCCTGCCATAAAACCCACGGAAAACCTTTGCAACAGCGCCCGTTAGTTAGCAGATAACGAAATTGCGCGAATATTCTGTGGACCGACGTGAACGAAATAGTAATGTGTGGTTCTAAAAGACGACACAATACATAAAACATCCTTGAGTACACTGTAAGGGTCGTGAAATATGGTGGTGATTTTAATATGGTCTGGCCCTGTTCTCATCTCCGGAGTCATGGATAAAATTCCTTATATAAAGTTCCGAAAATAGTCGCGGGAGGGACGAGTGGCTGGCACTTCCCACTTTTTCACAATCCTTACACCTCAATATATCTGACCTAGATACCAAACACAAATATACTGAAATCTGCAAAAAAAATTGTAAAGGAGTTCTAAAAAAGACTTTTACTTCGTAGCTTTAATGAGTTTTTTGATGAGTTACCACTTAAAAAAAAAGAACTGAAATACGAACGTGCGAATAAGCCCATATGAATTTATAGGAGGAAATCGTGAGTATATGAAACAATTTTATGCGATAAAAGTGATAAAGATTTCAATGAGTTTTCAGAAAAAAGTACTCAATATTGGATGAGTTTTTCTGAACACTGGAAAATCCTTATATTATTTTCAAGGTAATAGTATAATTTGGAGAGCAGGGTGAACCTTATTTCTTTTAAATAATCAAACAAGCAACAGGCCCCACTCAATCAATATTTAATGTTCCAATGACAAGGTCCACTTGAAATAATGAAGTTAATCCCTCAAAATTTTGTTGTACACATACCACACAGTTCATCATAATCCCATTTCAATATTTCTGAATGCATAAACTAATTAACATATGCACAGTTTGAGCTTTTCATCAAATACTACGCTGAACAGAATAAAATTTTCCAACTGCAATACAAATACATTTAGATGCAGAAAGGATAATCATCAAACTCCTGTTGATTCACAAAAATACTTGACACATTCTCTTTTACTTTTAAACGCTAATTGAATTTGTCACATTTGAAGGTATCCTATGTATCTTCAAATATACATACATATGCATCTATACATATATTTCTTGTCAAATACATACTTATATCGCAACACCATTGAGAATGACGATTATGAAGGTAAGGATATGATGGTGTTGACCTATTTTAAATCGCAACAGCCAAGCCATAATTGCCAAATTCACCAAAACAAAACTACAAAAAAAAAAAAAAAAGTAGCACAAAATATTTGCCAAAAAAAAGAATAAAACTTCAAAATATCGAGAGGATATACGGTGTTCAACATTTGGGGAAGGGGAGAAACTATGAGCGGATATGTTGATTGAAGTGGCAGAGTGGTGACCACGTTGAACAATCGAAACAAAACGCCCGTTGTCATTATTTAAGCGAATTAGAAAATGTCCATGGCCTTTGTTGCTGTAGCACAAAGGTGCGAGCTCACTACGCATCGTTAATTTTATTTGCAATTTTGTAGATATTTTGAATATCTTTTTTGGTTATTGCTGTCCTTTTACGTGGCATATTCTTCCACGAATGCAAGCAAACGTCTTGGGCAGTAACGAATCAAGCATACACGCATCTGTGGAAGACTATGAACATAAAAAACAGGGCAACATAAATCCAAGCTCCATGGAGTTTAGGATAGTATTAAAAACAGAATTCGATCGGTATTATTTAAGGCGAAGTGCATGGCAATTTTTTTGCGTAAACTATGTTAAACGAATTTGTCAAAATATGGCGAACAAAACGAAACTTTCGAATGGGAAATCGAATGCCAATTAACACCACCCACCAAAGAAGTTCGCAAGGTGTTCTATTAGGACTTCCTTCCTACCATCCTGCGAGCTATCTTGAAGGTTCCCGGCAGGGAGTATCAGATGGAATGCTATGCATTTTTAAAGATATAAAAAAAGCGTGACTAATGTTTTTAAGTTAACTACTAGAAGACCCGGCAGACGTTGTCCTGCCCTAAATTTGGCCTACCTGCATACATTTTAATAAGCTTTTTCCGTCTGACTCTGCCCTCCCCCCCTCTTCACTTTTTCCTAATCCTTTTATTCACTCCTCCCTCCGTCCTTTTCGCTTCATCTATCTCCGTCTCATTCTATCTCTTTCTCAATCTCCTTCTCTAGTCTTCTAGTCCTAATCCCAGTCCCAGTCCGTCTCTGGATAATATATTACTCTGTACTAAAGCACTCATCAACAGCTTTCATTTGATATCCATATTGTATAAACACTGTCTAGGCATTCACTGGCCCACGTTTTGGCCCATATCTCGAGATCCTAGTCACCCAGGGGTATGGAAATTACCCTCTACACAACTAAAGACTCTCCCGAATTAAAATTGCATAGTACCTCTAAATCGCGGGCCCCCTCAGAAATGTTATATATATAAAAAGTGGGCGTCTATCTATCTATCTCGAGATAGATATAGACTTCCATATATCAAAATCATCAGTATCGAAAAAAAATTTGATTGAGCCATGTCCGTCCGTCCGTCCGTCTATTAACACGATAACTTGAGTAAATATTGAGTATCTTCACCAAATTTGGGACACGAGCGTATCTGGACAGAGTAGATTGGTATTGAAAATGAGCGAAATCGGATGATAACCACGCCCACTTTTATATAAAAGATTTTTAAAAGGGTCGTAGACGAAAATAATAAGCTATATCTTAGCGAAAAAAAGCTTTGTATCAATAGAATTTTACTTTCTAAATTGAATTAATACATTAAATTGGAAAACACTAAAATTTTTGAAAATTGGTGTTGCACCGCCTCTTTTATGACTAAGCAATTTTCTATGTTTCGGGAGCCATAACTCGAAGAAAAATTAACGGATCGTAATAAAATTGGGTACACATATATTCCTTATAGCAGAAAATATTTCTAGTAAAAATGGACGGGATCGAATAAAGACCACGGCTACTTAGATATAAAACAAGTTTAAAAGGGTCGTAGACTAGAATAATAAGCTATAACTTAGCAAAAAATCAATGGTATTTCCCTTATCAAGTTTTATTGTAAGAGGAAATGGGGAGACATTTTTTTTAAACGGGCGGTGCCACGTATTATGTAGAAAAGTAATTTATCTGAAATGAAATGTACGCTTGAAGCTCACGCTGAGTATATAATGTTCGGTTACACCCGAACGTAGACACCTTTACTTGTTTCGGTTGACTTAAAAAAGATATAAAAAAAAAAGTCGCTAAATTTTTCGACAATTCGATAACTTTTCGATAACATGGCAATATATTTTCGATAAATAATCTATAACTTCTCGATAGTAAATCGACAACTTTTCGATAAAATTTGATATTGTTTGATAACAAATCTATAACTTTTTGATAGCTAACGCATAACTCGTCTATAAAAATAAAAAACTCCGTGCAGGTTCGGTTCCGGTATCGTTTCGATTAAGACATAGCAAAGACGAAACTGAAGACGAAGACAAAAAGAACGCAAAGGAAAGTGCAGAGATGAAAAACGTATAAATATTAAAAAAATTGGTTCAAATTTTCAGTAAATATTTTTTTATCTTAAGTTATTTTTCTAAATATTTACAAGTGTCCCTTAAAATCTCCCATGCAATTACTTTTTCCAAAAATTGCACTTTGCAGTTAATATTACCTTAAGTTTCATGTTTTCTCAATAAGAGAGTAGTGACAAAAATATTTCGAATGGTTAAAATATTCTCCAATTAATCGATCATCTCCGTTTCTACGACTGTTTACGACTGATTAAAAAAATTAAGAGACTCGCAAAATTGTATCGCGATATCTACATATGCACGTACATACACAGCAGACCAGAGTTATAGCATCGGATAGCGGGCCAGAGTTATAGAATGTCAAGTTCATACATAGTATAAAAGAAGGCTTCGTAAGAAAAATCCACTCCGAACTAAAATTTGGCAAAAACAATCAAAAAAAGGTCTTTCCCTTCGAAATTATTTCTTAATTCAAGTAACAGCCAACTCCCCTAATAAGTAGCAAGCTACGTAAATTTTTTTCGTAAAGTATATATAGGGGCTTGAGACAAATCGATATAGTTACATTTATTTATTACCACAGTGAGAGCCGAGACCAAGCAAAAGCAAGCGACCGAGTGATTGCTTTTTGCAATTTTCTTGTCAAGCACTCGATGCCACAGTCCTTTGCTACCGCAAAACTGAACTTACGGTTTGAGACTTTTTTGTTTCGTTTAACTATTTCTGCCTTTGTTCGCGCTTTTTTCACCGTTACGCTTTGTGTCATACCATCACATATACCCATGGTAATAAAAAAAGGATACAAAAAGTGATACAAAAAAATCGAGCAGAATTTTTTGCGAGTCGGAGAAAAATTACCCAAAAAAAATTTGATTACAACAAAACTTCGCCAAGCAATCTGCAGTCAGTCGCAACAATAGAGAGGTCAGTTGGTTTTTGTTCATAGCAATTCTGTAAGTTTGTTATTGCCCCTCATACGTGTGGATCTATTTGCCTAAAGATTTCTACAAGCACCGTTGTCAATTCATGTCTGCATCTTGTGTGTCTGACATTTATGCGCATGCGTGGCAGTGTGACGCTAGCCACTGTAGTACCTAATCGACGATCAAAATGGATCAGTCGGATCATTCACTCGGCGCATTAAGACGCGAAGTGTAGTGTGATATTATATTTCTCGCGTATTATTTCAGTATTTTTATAAATCGCGGTTGAGGCATCAAATTTTTTTTTTGTCTATTGAATTTCACAATTTTTCGACACTTCCGCAGTTTTTTTTACCCAAATATTGTTTATGGTCGGAGTATAGTGCTTTTGTGGCATCTTGCGGGTTGATTGTGAATCATTTGACTTTGTACAACAGTGATTTTTCGGTGCTTGTGCGGTTTATTTGTACTATGAAAAATTTATTGTGACGGAAACATGTTTAGTGTCTATGTTTGGAAAATATTGAAGAATGAAATTTCAGAGCATGTGCTGCAAAAGGCCATTATAATTGCCTGGAACACTCATGGGACGTGTGGAAACTTATTCACGGTATTACTGCTAACATAAATTGTCTAAGGTGTTGAATAAAAAGTAACTTATAGCTAATTCCACGGTGACGGTTTGATTATTTGGTAAAAGTCTAGTTGAGGGGTCGACTGCATACGCTACCAAAAATATCGAGAGAGCAGTCTAACGACGCGTCTTGATATCAGTATTAATAATCCGAAGGCGGAAAATAATGACCCGAGGGTCCCTCCGAAACCGGGGGTGGGATCCATAGTATTTTTGCGCATAACACCTTTCTGCATTGGCGGCCTTCGGCCGCGCTTAAAAAAAATTACCCTGGGTGGGTCCACCACCGGCTTGGAGACCAAAACTATATCCGCGCAAAGCACTTATGTTCACCTTTTTTTTGTGTGGGTACACCAACATTACAACAACCACATGAAAATCGCCAACTTCAACTGCAAATATCTCTGGATAGAGATATAATTTTTTATTCCGCCTTCGGATTATTGTTGTCGAGGTCAATACGCGTCTTTTGACACCTCTCCCGATATTTTTGGTAGCGTATTAGCAGTCGACCCCTCAACTAGACTTCATAAAATTGTGAAAGTGCGTGACTGGTGTGACTTAATAATTAGGTACTACTTACGCTTATGTACCCAACTCTTGGAGAACTGCTTGTATCGTTTTCCTAAAAAACGCGGGTCATATGTATTCCAAAGACTACAGACCTCTTAGCTTAATAATCATTTCTGCTCAAAACCTTTGAGCGGCTGATAGATGTGTATATGAAATCATGTACACAAATTTCTCTCCAAAACACAACATGCGTTCACCAAAAACAATTCGGTAGACACGGCACTGCATAGGTTGGTTATAAACAAAAATATAGGGAATATATTGGAATATAGGGAGTAGTTATTTGATGTATCGGGCGAAAGTCCCGAATTGGTCTAGGCCTAAGCTACGAGGTGGGACCCTGCAGAAGAAACCCTGTATCAAATAATTCTAGAGGAGAGAGTGAAATCGCCCTCTCTCATTGTATATATGTATATATTAAAGCGATTGTAAAGTCTATCCTATACTACGGGGTTCAAGTTTGGTCGACGGCCACTCAAAAAAGAACGTACCTCAAAAAATTAGAGGTTGTATGTAAGATATCAATACATAGCATAATGACAGCACTGAAAACAGTCCCGACGGCTGCACTGTATGCCATCCTGCACATTCGACCAGTAGAGCTGGTGGCGAAGAACATAGCGTTAACAACAGCAACGAGACTTAATGCCTCGGGGCAGCTATAACGCAGACCATACGGCGATATAGTATATCATCAAATATTGCACGGACAAACTACCTAGTTCCCTACCTGTGCTTCGATGAGTCTCTTAAAGCCACGATACAGGTGGAAGTTTGGTGCAAGGGCGCTCAAATGGCACACGAGGCGATACACGTGTATCCCGATGGTTCCAAAGTAATGTAAGGAATAGGGTCTGCGGTATACTACGCAGATCCGGAAATAAACAAATCTTGCAAGCTGTCAGATAACTTTAGTGCTTTAGAGGTGGACTAAGTAGACGGGACTAAAGCAGTAGAAACACTGGATTTAAGAATATAATCTCTCGTAGCACAACGTCTAAAAGTGTGTTAGATGATAAGCAATCGCCGTAAAGAATCAAGATAGAGTGAAATATAGGGCATAAAAAAGCGGATATGCTAGCTAAACAGGGCGCATCGCTCGAAGCTTGTAACGTAGAGGTTACAATCAGATTGAACGAGATTAAAAGAAGGTGAGAGCTGCACATGATCGACCAAGCACGGTGCAAAGTGTCGTAGATCATGTGCAGGTCTTACGACCTGAACGCAGTTTTCAATCATTTTGTGCATCAATTACGCCTAAAACGACTGAACAGATTTGGATGACACAGAGAAAGAAAGTGTGAAATGTTCCATTGGCCCTGGTAACAGTAACATATTAACTTTTAGCCGATATAACTTTAAGTATGTTGACTTTGAACAGTGATGTTGAGTGAACAGGCTATATTTATAGAGGTACAACAATTTAGGAAGAGCTTGCAGATTCTGACTACCTCCCTCGCTCTCTCTGGAACAGTATCCTCAATTTCCTATAACTCCAGACCAATAATATTTGGTATCTGGGACGTATAATACAACTCTGTAAGGCATTTTGTTAAAGTGGGGAGTGGCGTCATTTTCTACGGCCCCCTTCCCTAACAGTTTTTAAAAATGCGAATAATATTTGGTCATATAAAACGGAGGTCGACGAAATGTTGGAAAAGCGAGAGCAGTGACGAGCTTACATCCTTCCCCCTCCTCGGCCCCTGGAACCATTTTAGAAATCGCCATTACTTTGAATCCGTTAAGCTCAGAATAATAATATTTTGTATATGTGTTGTCTGGGAACAGTTGCTTTCTAGTTACTTTTTAATCATTTTGTGACTTAATCACGCCAGAACGGCTGAAGAGATTTGGGTAAATTTTGATCTACTGGCTGTATTATATGAAAAAGTGGGGGGGGGGGGGGGGGGGTCCTACACCCTTGGCAACAGGAACTTTCAGTTACTTGAATCCGATATGACTTTATTAAGTATATTGACTTTGAACAGTGATATTTAGTAGTCGACGGGCTATATTAATAGAGATAAAGAAAATTTTACAAAATCTTTTCCCCCCGCGCCCCCCCAGAAGAGTATCTTTAAATTTCTATAACACATCGCGTATTTGTCCCAGAGCAATAATATTTTGTAGCTGGGACATAGTATAAATAGAATTTTGAGGAATTCATGGAAATGTGAGCAGTTACGTCCTCCTTTCCCCCCACCACCTTCCCCCTGTAACAATTTTTAAAAACCGGGATAACTCTACATTACTTCGTCCTAGACCAATTATATTTGTTGACATGGGCGAGTTAATTTAGTTAATGCATTTTTTTTTTTAATTTTTAGGCTAAACCAGCAACCGCTGCCGCAACGTCAACACCAGCAATCGATGCACACAAGTACGCAGCTACAAAAGCTTCGCCAGCAGCATCAGCATATAAACAACAATAATAACAACTACACTAATAGTACAAACAAAAACATTTATCATCAACAACAACATTCACATCTATACAATGGATCAAGCAAAGCGCACGGCAATGTAATACAACAACCACAACAAATAGTGCATCACCAATCATCAAGTCATCAGAACCAACATCAACAATCTACAATTTATCATCAACCACAACAGCAACAGCAACAGCATCAACAACATCTACGCGCAGTGACTTCAATGGCCCCACAACAGCCAGTGGGTCATTTAGAACAACAACAACAATCACAACAACAGCCACAACAACACCAAACAACTTTAAACCCTGCAAGCAAAGCTAATACTACACACCATTTACCGTTACTTACTACGTTGAATTCTTCCACGGCTAGCACAACGCAAATCAACAACAACAATAACAATGTACATAAACCTAAATATAATAATAATATTGGTGTCAGTAATGCTTGTAGTGTTGATGGAGTTGGTGGTGGTGGTATGGTACCAAAGTCTATTTTACAAAATCCCAATCGCATTTCGAAAATACCTCAGCAGAATACCACAACAACACTAAATAAAGTCGTGGTAAACAAGGAGGAACCTAAAAAGGTATCTTTGCTTGTTAATAAAATTAGTGGCAGCATTGACGCTGCTATAGTCAGAGAGGCGCCAGTGGCTACTGTAACCGAAAATGAACTCAGTGATGTAACTGTTGGTCAAGATAATTTAAAAAATGTGCAGAGCACAACACAAAAAGATGGTATGTTGAAATTATAAAGTTTTTGGTTTTTAATTATTTCATGCTTTTTTCTATCATAAGTTGCCAAAGATGCTAATAAGGAAAATGCGAAAGGGCCAGAAGAAAGTTCAAATACTACAAATGAAGCGAGCAGTAGTGATGTCGAAAAAAATCAAAGTGGCAATATTTTGTCGAACGTCGACAGCAATATTTCCAAAAATTCGAGGGAGAAAACACCGATGTGTCACGTTAATGAATTAGCGAGATTTAATAAGGTATTTATTGCACAAGATTTACAAGGAAAATGAAAACAATTTACATATAATTAGGCGTAGGCCTTGCCACAGATTCTGCCACAGTCAGAACGGTTGTGAAATTAAGAGCAATGACGATTATTGAGGAAAGTATGTTCAACATTAAGTATTTTGTATAATTTTATTTGCAAGTTCCTGTGTCGACAGCGTATTTTGGTAGTTGAAGTTTACTTTGCTAAAGCTTCATAGCTTAATATCTGTGGTTAGTATTACGCGAAAAGTACTCTCAGACCTGCTGTTCGCCATGACTCGTACTTGGCTGAGTTATTTCCTCAAGGTGCAAAATATTTAGAATCACCACACCTGTTTACGTGCTCAAGTTATCATAGTCACTACTATCTCCATTGTCAAACCCCTGTAAATGTAACACTCCTGAACTTTGTAGAGTTTTACGACGACTGAAAGCTGTTTTCACTTGACGCAGAGAGAGAGGGCTTCCCCTTGACAACCCGTCAGCCCTATTCTAAACAAAACTTTTTTGCAAGTTTTTTCCTTCTTTTCCTCGTATTCTAAATAAAAAATCCTTTTGAGTTTTTTCATTTCTCCTTCTTCTCTTCTTCTGAACATAGCTCGAAAAAGGGAAAACCGATGAAGGGCGAAAAGTGATTATTATGAATGGGATTGAAAGTGAGATTTCTCTGCTATTTTTTTAAGGAATTTTTTAGCTTGTTAAGTTACGGGGAACGCATCAAAACAGTTTAAATTAATTGTTTCTTCTACGAAAAACTACAAATTTGTATAAATTTGTGCTTAAATACATTAATATTCTACCATAATACTTCTTATTTTAAGTCGAAAAGTACATAGATAAGCAACAGATAGAGCTTTTAGTAAGTTTCATGCAAAGCTATCCAGAAAGAGGGAATTGTTAATAGGGCTAAAACAGGTTTTGACATATGACGAAAGAGGAGTTGAATTCGACATGGCCGCCAGGAAATTGCTTTGCTGAATAGAAAGGCATCTCCAGCGGATTTGTGTGATAGAAATTTCATTTTCATTTATTTATTTGAGTCTATGGTTACAACGACCTTACAAACTAGATAACAATATTGACTTAGAACTAAATACTTACTATCTTAAAATACATTTACAAACTAATGGTAATGAGATATGAGCTTTGATAAAAAAAAGGATCTAGGCATCGCAAAGTCTAAATCAAGATTATTGAAGATTTTATTACACTCAGTTAAAGCCCTCATTATGGGCGCAAAATTATAATAGTTATATTTAGTGATTTTTATATGGAAGGGTGAGTTAGATCTTACATTGAAGTTTAGGAACCCGAGAAGATCCGGAGAGTCAATGAAGCCACTATGAATGTCAAAAATCAACATAAGAGAATGAACAGTCCTTCTGCATTGTAGAGATTTTACATCAATAAGCATGAAACGGTCTAGGTAATATGGGATAGGATCATTAAGATGAAGTGGCTGCAAAGTAAACCTAATGAAACACCTCCTTGGAAAGAGTACATCCAATATGAATGACTGTGAGGCATAGATCGGGTTCCAGATATTATGGAAGCATACTCCAATTTAGACCGCACTAAGGAATTATAGAGCATCTTCCTTCTATAAGGATTTTTAAAATCTTTAGCATATCGCTTTACAAAAGTTAAGTTAGAGTAGGCCTTAGGGATAATGTAGTTTACATGGTTAACGAAAGAATAACCTGAATAACCAGAAATTCCGTTACTGCACTGAGTTCAGTACTTAAGAGTGAGTAGTATGCAGAGGGAAATCGAATTATTGATTTCGAAAATGTCACAGGAACACCAGAAGTGGCTATGAAGGGGTAAGATCTGGTACCTTCGATTTCTACAAAGGAAATACTATTAGAGATATACGACTTAAGCCACATTAGAAAAGCAGAATGAAAACCTAAATTTTGGAGTTTTTTCAGTAAGATATAATGTGAGACAGTATCAAAAGCTTTTGCAAAATCTGTGTAAATTGGATCGACTTGATATCAATTTTTAAATGCACAGTACTCTGAAAATGTTGATCGCCCAGAAACAAAACCATGTGGTATGGGCTCAAAGTTCTTTTAATGGCAAAACATAATTTTTCCTTGACCACCTTTTCTAGCCGTTTTGAGCATGTGGTTAATTTTGAAATAGGTCTGAATCTTTAACAGTAAATAAAACATAAAAGCACCGATAAAGACCAGCTGCATTTCTTTAGTAAGAAAGAAGATAACCCATCTAATCTAAATCGGACAAATGCTCAACAAAATGTCATTTGGCAAACCAGCTGACTTCGAAAATTCGAAATTCCTTGTCCCCAGTTATTATTTTCCCTAGGAGAAATGAATTAGGGGAAACTTTCCGCGGGACTAAAAATAATTCAAGATAAAATTATATTTAGAATATGGCTGTATATATTTTGAAAATATTATATTTAGTTAAAGACGGAACTTCTACAAGGGGACCATGGAAGAGCAAATATACAATTACTTTAATTTTTAGATTATCGGGACTATAGCGAATAAAAAATAGCTCTTATATTTTGGGGTATGTTTCAATTAAGACTTTTTATAATAACGCTTGGAGATCGGATCTCCGCCAATCGAGCACACACGTTGGACTTTTTGTTTTAAATAAAAAAACTCATAAGGGATGGCGGTGCTGAGGATTAAACTGATCCTGTGTGTGATTTAAACATTTCCTAACTTTCCCAACCGCCAAAGGGAAAATTTTCTTATTATAACTTAATTTTTTAACATTTCAATTTACACAGATCATACATCAATATCGACTAACGAGCGAAAAGGGTCCGGCACATTGTAAGAGGTTCACTGTTACTTTAAAACTTGGCGATGAGGAGTACACAGCGGAAGGTTTCAAAATCAAGAAAGCCCAACATTTAGCGGCTGCTGACGCGCTAGCAAATACCAAGTATAAACATCCAGTCCCAAAAGTGGTTCGTCGTAATGCGGACGGTGATGGCAATTTATCGCGAGCCAATATTACACCCACAGTTGAGCTGAATGCACTCGCCATGAAATTGGGACAACAGACTTACTATCTTTTAGATCCACGCCAAAACATGCAATCTGATGCTATCGGGCCGCTACCACCTGATACAATGATGCCCTCTAGGTATGGTGGACCATCAGCACCGTCACATATGCTGCCACCATATGGCGTAAGTGGAGGTCATATGATGAACCATCATCCACCTCCTCATCTACATATGATGGATACGCCTGGATATGGACGTCGTAATGGACTGTATACAGGACCGCCTGCACCCCCGCCACCAATGCACGGTGGCCATGCATCTAACGGATCATATATGCCTCCACGATATGGTCCACCATCGCAATACTCCCACATATCCAAATATAATATGCACCAACATTATCCCTTAATGGCTCCACCACATATGGGTGGTGGTGGTGGTGGTCTACACAATGTTATCCCGCCACCACCACCCCAATTTTCACAAGCGCCGCATCATTATCGGGTTCCACATCCACGTTATTATGGCATGCATGGGGTGCTGACGAGAGTGACATTAGTTGTGGGAACACAAAAATTTATAGGTTCTGGCCATACTCTACAACAAGCCAAACATGATGCAGCGGCGCGAGCTTTACAGGTATTGAAAGTGCAGGCCACCGAGAAACAAAATGAAGAGCTCAACAACAGCCAAGAAGAGAATGATAAAAAATCTCCCATCTCGATGGTACATGAAATCGCCATACAACGCAGCATGACGGTGCACTTCAAAGTTTTGCGGGAAGAAGGGCCTGCTCATATGAAAAAGTTTGTTACGGCATGCATTGTGGGTAATATCGTTGCGGAGGGGGAAGGCAACGGTAAGAAGATATCGAAAAAGCGTGCTGCCGAAAATATGTTGGATGAATTAAGAAAGCTACCACCATTAACACCCACTAAAACGCCTGTTAAGCGAATCAAAGGGAAATCCTCCGGTAAAGCGGCAGAAGCTGTTGAAACCGCAGGCGGGGGTAGAGGAAGATCTAGTGGGGGTGGCAATGAGCGGCGCAAACGTGGCAGCGCTTCAATCAAAGACAAAAGCGAGTTAGATGCCGATGCAGATAATCCGATAACGCGACTAACACAATTGCAGCAAAATCGCAAAGAAAAAGATCCAGTTTTCGAATTGATAGCAAAGAATGGCAATGAAAGTTCGCGTCGACGAGAATTTATAGTCGAAGTAACAGCAAGTGGTATGGTGGCACGCGGCACCGGGAACAGCAAGAAGCTAGCAAAGCGTAATGCGGCACAAAGTAAGTTAAATGCGCGATTAAATTACCAGAGAAATAGTTCCAACCCAACTCAGAGTGAAAGGTTTAGCTTGATAACATAATTATAGTCAAATGTCCTTTTGAATATTGTACAAATGAGTTAAAAACTATTGAGACATTTAAGTGTAAGCAGATTAATAGCTAGATTGAGACTTTGTTATAGGGTCTACACACAGTGAGTCAGGATCAAGAGTCAGTTTCGATTTGTTAGTGAACATATTTTAGTATTAGTCACACATACATGACTGCTCCTACCTTAAAATATGTTCCTATAAAAAATTACATGACATATGATCGGTAGGTTGCCGAGCCTCAAACATTGTTATGATTGAAGATTTAACTTAATATTAAATTTACACAGGCCCCAAATGCGTACTTCCAAATGAGTAATTTGAAATCATTTACATTGGCCTCATTCGCATCTCGCTTAACCTTCCCTGCAAGACTCGACTGCGGGGACACCAATCCACAGCAAGAAAACACACAATTATACACACAGAAAAAAAATCTAAATTCCAAAGCAGTTTGTAGTAGAATTGTCAGTTTAGCTTTCAAAAACTAGTAGAAACTGCTATTTATAGCTCTGGTACAGCACTAAGATCATGAAACGTCGTTTAACAATTTGTGTTATTTCCGGTTTTTTATACTCCGCTGAGCAGAGCTCACAGAGTATATTAATTTTGTTCGCATAACGGTAATCGGTAACGGCATGAGCTAATCGAGATAGATATAGACTTCTTTTTTAAAAATGATCTTGTCGAAAAAAGAAATTCATTTAGCCATACCTGTCCGCCCGTCCCGCCTGTTTTGACGAAATTTGGTATGTAGGTTCCTGGGCACTCGTCCCAGACCGCTATTTAAAATGAACGAAATCGGACTATAACCACACCCACTTTTTCGATATGGAAAATTTCGAAAAGCCGGAAAAAATGCGATAATTCATTAGCAAAGACGGATAAAGCAATGAAACATGGTAGGTGGGTTGGCCTTATCACGCGGAATGAAAGATTAGTAAAATTTTAGACAATGGGCGTGGCGCCGCCTACTTTTAAAAGAAGGTAATTTAAAAGTCTTGCAAGCTGTAATTTGGCAGTCGTTGAAGATATCATGATGAAATTTGGCGGGAACATTACCCCTAATACTATATGTGTGTTAAATAAAAATGAGCAAAATCGGATGACGAACACGCCTACTTTTAAACAAAATTTTTTTAAAAGTCAAGTTTCAACAAAAAATTGAATATCCTTACAGTATATAAGTAAATTATGTCAACATTCAACTCCAGTTATGATATGATGCAATAAAATACAAAAATAAAAGAAAATTTCAAAATGGGCGTGCCTCCGTCCTTTTTCATTTAATTTGTCGCGATAAGTCGAACAAAAATTTACCAATCCTTGTGGTAGGGGCATAGATTCTATGACGATAACTGTTTTCTGTGAAAATGGGCGAAATCGGTTGAAGCCACGCCCAGTTTTTATACACAGTCGACCGTCTGTTCTTCCGCTCGGCCGTTAACACGATAACTTGAGCAAAAATCGATATATCTTTACTAAACTTAGTTCACGTACTTATCTGAACTCACTTTATCCGAAATCCGACTATGACCACGCCCACTTTTTCGATATCGAAAATTACGAAAAATGAAAATAATGCCATAATTCTATACCAAATATAGAAAAAGGGATGAAATATGGTAATTAGATTGGTTTATTGACGCAAAATATAACTTTAGAAAAAACTTTGTAAAATGGGTGTGACAGCTACCATATTAAGTAGAAGAAAATGGAAAAGTTATGGCGATATCTCGAAAGGTGTCCATTTATAGAACTAAGTACCACTAACTTTTAAAATACTCATTAACACCTTTAATTTCATACCCATATCGTACAAACGCATTCTAGAGTCACCCCTGGTCCACTTTTATGGCGATATCCCGAAATGGCGTCCACCTATAGAACTATGGCCCACTCCCTTTTAAAATACTCTTTAATACCTTCCATTTGATACCCATGTCATACAAACACATTCCAGGGTATGTATGTATGTATTTATTTGAAAATTTGTTCCTAGCACAACAATTTTGACAAATTATTTAACAGTGCTAGTCATGAATAGCATGAGCTATTAAAATTAAACATTTATAATAATAATAAATTAGATTAATCAAATTAAATTAAATATAACGGACAGTAGTGAAATATTTATGTATGTAAATGTAAATCTTAAAACTAAAGAAAAGTAGTTAATAAATATTAAAAGACAGCAGTAGTGATGATAACCTTTGGCTGGTTATAGATTGAATAGTATTTAACAAATAAAGAAAGAAGACACAGAGAAAGGAAAAGGACTTGGAAATGAACATTTTAACAACAACAATTTGAGATCCAGTTTAAAGAGTCGTTAAAAAATGATGTTAGCTCTTTTCTGAAGTGCAGAGCATTACTTAAGAGTCGAAGACTTGTAGGTAGCGATTTCCAAAGACGTATTGCAGTAACAAAGAATTGGCGCTCAGAGGTTAGCGAGCGGTATCTGATGTGCTTAAGAAGAAGCACCGATCTTGATGATTGCAGAAAAATAAGCTTATGGAAAAAGGACAGTGTTTTGACTTTTAAAAGATTTTCGAAAGAAATGTTTAGCAACCTTTCAGCATGTTGAGATACGTGGTCAAATCTTTTTAACCCATAAACATATCTAGCAATGTTGTTGTAAACAACATTTAGTTTGTTCTTGCACAGGTAGTCACAGTTTGAGTAAATCACACAACCATGGAGTAGCATAGGTATTAAGTACGCTTTAGCCAGAAGTAGTCTTATGTGCAAAGGCGTGAAATACTGTGTTAACCATAGTGTACGAAGCATTCCATACACTTTCCCAACCATTCTAAAAATATGGTCTTTCCATGTCAATGTTTTGTTAAAAATTACACCTAAGTTTTTCGCCGTATCTACGTATTCTATAACGGAATTGTCGAACACTACATTCTCTAAATCATTAGTGGGAAAAGACCTTCTATGAATAACAATACATTTTGACTTATTCGGGTTTATACATAAGCCATTCATAGCAGCCCATGAAAATATTTAATTCAAATCGTGGTTTAAGTTACTTATGCACAAGCTAGTTTGATCACGAGGACAACACGTAAACAACTGCACATCATCAGCGTAGATATGAACATTACAATACTTAAGGACATCGGGTAAGTCATTGATGTACAGAACAAATAACGGAGGACCCAGGATAGAGCCTTGAGGGACGCCTCTTAAGACATGAAGGAAGTCAGACTTCACCATCTATACATACTGCTTGAGTCCTATCGCCAAGATATGATCTTATAAGGGCAACTGCATGACCAGAGAAGTTAAATAGGTTTTCCAGCTTCCTACAGAGCATAGTGTGGTCTACAGAATCGAAAGCTTTGGAGTGGTCAAGAAGTGTTAAGAAGGCAATGTAACTTTCATCCACTCGCTCACGAATTTCTTCTGCCACAGATAATAGTGCCGTTGTACAGCTCCGCTTTCTGACAGGAGCTTGTATTCATGTACATATGATACGATTTGCCCATGTAGAATACGTTCAACGACCTTAGAGAGGAAAGGGAGTATGGCTATTGGTCGATACTCATTATTTTGTAATAACTTTTGCAGCTTTCCAGTATATTGGGAAGACACCGGTCGTCAAAATTGAGTTGACCAAGTAAGTAATGTGGGGAAGGATTTTGGGAAGAATGACTTTTAAAAACTTTGAACATATACCATCAAGCCCCATTGCGTTAGACTTCACAGAAAGTATGGCTTGGACAACATCACAATTATCGACACAAACAAACTCGAAAGGGAGTAGTTATCAATACACACATTATCGGCTGAGTTTGGTAGTCTTACAAAATTATTATTTATTTCGTTGATGTCGACATCAGGGGGATGAGACAGGTCATTTTGGGCTTACCAATTCCTATTTGTTTGATTTTGATCCACTTTTATTTTGTATTCAAAGCAGAACTAAGCTTATACTTAAAATAATTTGCCTTGGCCAGCCTTATGGCTTTGTTTGCAGTAAGCCGAGCTGTTTAAAGCAGCTATGCGCTTCGACTGTTTTGTACCTTTTCCACCGTGAGTAGGCTTGATTACGAAGGTGGATAAGGTGTTTTAATGTAGCATTGAACCAAGGGCTATTCTTGTATTTAGGTGTTATTATTTTTAGTGGAACGTGATCATCGAATAACTTATTTATATTATCCTGCAGAAACTTTGTCTGGTCATCAACCGATGTTAACGTACGAATCAAGCTCCATTCAACCGACTCAACGGACTCAGCAAGAGAATAATAATCTATACTTCTGTAATCGCGATACGCGAACGAACTTGGCCTACATGATGTTTGGAAGTTGTAGTTTAGGAATATCAGGTCGTGTTTTGAGAAGCAGGAGGCGGATAGTTGCGTGTAGTGAATCATTTTATGAAGATCATTGACAAAAAATAAATGTAATAGAGAAGAGTTAGTATTTGTGAAATGCGTTGGTATAGCACAGTTTGTGGGAAAAAGTCCCAGAGATTCCATGCTTTGTTTTAAAGTGGCATCCACTAGTAGGTTACTATTAAAATCTCCAGCGATGATAATATTGTCATAGTCTAATAGTAACGATTGAAGAAATTCAATAAACGCGGAAAAATCTACTAGTCGATTCGGTCTGTATGCACAGCCGATAAGAAGCCTACTATTATTATCAGAAAACATATGAACAAACACAGGTTCATTTTCCTACATGATGATTTTCCCTTATTTTGTCTCCAAAGCTCTCAGCTGAGTATGTAATGTTCTGTTACACCCGAACTTACGCCTTCCTTACTTGTTTTAGTAAGAAAATGTCAAAAGCATATGTGGATCGGTTGTGTGGATTGCATTTGCAGGCCGAATGCGATGAAATCTTCTGCGTTGCGAGATTTATCTTTTTATGATGAAACTTCAAGATTTATGGTTAAATCCTTCCAGATACCTAATGGCATATCCCCACTTAGAGATTTATTCCTTAATCCTTAAAGGCGTCCGCCGTGATGTGATTGCAGTGTGCTCCGCAATCCACAGAAGATCCTGGGTTCACGCACCGGGAAAAGCAACATCAAAATTTTAGATAAAGTTTTTTCAATTAGAATAAAATTTTTCTAAGTGTGGTTGTTGTTGTTGTTGTAGCGATTAGGTTACTCCCCGAAGGCTTTGGGGAGTGTTATCGATGTGATTGTCCTTTGCCAGATACAGATCCAGTACGCTCCGGTAACACAGCACCATTAAGGTGCTAGCCCGACCATCTCGGGAACGATTTATATGGCCACATTAAACTTTCAGGTCATCCCTCCCTCCCCACCGCAAGTTCCATGTGGAGCGTGGGGTCGCCAGAGCATCGTCTGTTAGTGAAACAGGATTCGCCACGGATAGGTGAGGTTGACAATTGGGTTTTGAGAAGCTACATATATACTGCGCTGGCAACCTGAAAGGGTTGCGCTACACAGCCCCTTGAATCTGGTATTTCAGTCGCCTCTTACGACAGGCGTACCTACCGCGGGTATATTCTGACCCCCCTAACCCGCTGGGGGTCTCTAAGCGTGGTCGTCCCTTAGCAGTGTTTGGCAAGCACTTCCGAGTATATTTCTCCGATGAAAAGCTCTCAGTGTAATCTTATCTGCCTTGCAGATACCGTTCGGAGTCGGCATAAAACAAGTAGGTCCTGTCCCTCCAATTTGTAGGAAAAATTAAAAAAAGGAGCACGACGCAAATTGGAAGAGAAGCTCGGCCTAAAATCCCTTCGGAGGTTATCGCGCCTTACATTTATTTAATTTTTTCTTAATCCTAAAATTTTTTTTAATAAAATTGAACACGCCCTTAAACATACAAACATATAAATATATAAACTGTGCCCAAGTATAAAAATAGTACACAAATAATCTTCTGCAGTGAAGAAGAGTGGTTGGACGACTGTGACTTTTAGCGGGCTGATCGTGGTTCGATCCTCGGTGAAATAAACCTGTTGGAAAAAACATTTCGAAATGGTACCATCGCGATATGCCAGTAAATATTTAGTTTCCCCCGGTGTTAAAATCATTAATTCTTAAAAAAAAAATATTTTAAAACTTTAAAAGTCGAGTGCAGTTTTATTCAATTGGGGTTTTCGTTCTACTGTTAAATTTTGTTGCCATTGTGGTCAGTAGAAAACCTTTGCTGTTTTCTTTCGTGTGTCATAGATATCTTGGACAAACATCTGATGAGGCTTTAAACTTGTCAACAATTTCTTCTTCTAACTACGTTAATGTACTTTTATTTACTGATAACTTCACGTCACCATTATTATCAATTTATCTATTTAACCCAGATAACCCTAATGTCCTATATGTAGGACACCAATTTCATGTCGACTCACGCACGCGCCTGATGGCCAGGAAATAACGGGAATGTATTTTTGCATGCAGTAGAAATTGCGCAACAGCGTTAGTAAGTGTTTACAGTCCCGCAGTGAGAGAAGTGCTCATTGTCTTATTCAGAAAATTACTAATTTTGAAAAATGCAAAATTATAACATACGATTTCAAAAGTGAGTTAAAATTTATATGACAAAATTTAACAAATATATTTCTTTATTAAAAAATTATAGAGAAATAAATGAGTAAAATTATAGTTAAATAGTTATAGTTAGTAGTAAAATGAGCAAATGCTAGTGTCCTACCTACAGGACATTAGGAAGATATGTGTCTACAAGAACTATTTTTTTGCAGGGGTCTCTCGCTTCATGAGGTTCTTGATTTGTTGGAATATGTTGAAGAAAACACTGGCGACATCGATGAAGTGGTTTTACAGTTTCTTCTTCAACCCTTCTGTAATTTCAGACTTGTGTTTTTTCTCCCAGCGGGTTAGGGGATCAGAATATACCCGCGGTAGGTATGCCTGTCATAAGAGGCGACTAAAATACCAGATTCAAGGGGCTGTGTAGCGCAACCTTTCAGGTTGCGAGCGCAATATATAGCTTCTCCAAACCCAATTGTCAACCTCACCTATCCGCGGCGAATCCTGTTTCACTAACAGACGAGGCTCTGGCTACCCCAAGCTCCTCATGGATCTTGGGGGTAGGGAGGGAGGGAATGGCGTGAAGGTTTAATGTGGCCACATAAATCGTTCCCGAGATGGTCGGGCTAGCACCTTAATGGTGCTATGGTACCGGAGCGTACCGGATTTGTATCTGGCAAAGGACCATCACATCGATAACACTCCCCAAAGCCTTCGGGGAGCAACCTTATCGCTACAACAACAACAACATGAAGTGGTTTAGTTTCCTCCAGTTAATACAAACGACGAAGATTCTTGTCCTGAGGAAGCTTTTAGCGTAAGTAATTTTCCATTTGCCCAACTGCAAGCGCCAGCAGAAATAAAATTTAGTGCAGCCGGGCCTGAAAGCTCATCCGATGAGTAGGACGATAATATAACCTTATATATGTAGAACAACCACATTTGACCAAAATATAAGATTGTATAGGACTTCAATCAGGGGAGAAAAATGGTACCTGCCTTTGCTAGCCCACTTCATTCATATGGCGCTCCAAAGCGCTTGGATCATACATCGAGAACGGGGCGCAAGTTTGGACCAACTGACCTTTAGGCGTGCAGTGGCTACCAGGCTGCTGACTACCCATCGAAAGCAATCAACCTACCAAAAAGGCCATGTAAGTTGCCCCAAAGAAGCCGAGATTCGCTATGACCATATGGATCATCTTGTAGAGCCACAGGAAAAACAACCCCGATGTGCACATTGCCATCAAAAAATCACTACAGGATGTGTAAAATGCAATATTGGAGTACATACCAAGTGTTTTGTAAACTTCCATTCCAATTAATAAAAATATGTTTTTATCCCTTATATTCCTAACTAGCAGACCTGGTAGACATTATTCTGCCCTAAATTTTGTTTATCTGCATACATTTTAATAAGCTTTTTCCGTCTAACTCTGCCCTCCCCCCTCTTCACTTTTTCTTAACCCTTTTAACTAGCAGACCCGGCAGACATTGTTCTGCCCTAAGTTTGGTCTGTCTGCATGCATTTTAATAAGCTTTTTCCGTCAAACTCTGCCCTCCCCCTCTTCACTTTTCTTAATCCTTTTATTCACTCCTCCCTCCGTCTTTTTCGCTTCATCTATCTCTATCTTCGTCTCACTCTATCTCTTTTTCAGTCCCCTTCTCCTTCCCTCTTTTCCTTTCTCTCAAGTTCTTCTCATTCTTCTTCATCCCTTATTGCCAGTCCCAGAGCGTGGTATCTATTTTGTTCCAGTCCCATTCCGAGTCCCAGTCCTAATCCCAGTCCCAGCCCGTCTCTGGACTACTTCCCGGAAAAAAGGATCGTAAATACTAATATAGGCAAATTTATATACCAAATTTCAGGCAAATCGAATAGTACGTATGTAAATTGGTATGTGGGTATTATTAATTCATGTCTTTATTTCGGCTGCGCATGCATATTTATCAGTTTTGCCAGGTTGATGCGACTAAATCGAATATCACAATGAAAATTACTTTAAAGCTCTCATCAACAGCTTTCATTTAATATCCATATTACACACACATTCTAGGGGTATCCGGGCCCACGTTTTGGCCTATATCTCGAGAACCTAGCCACCCAGGGGTACGAAAAATTCCCCGTATCTTTTTGGTAAAAATGTTACTTTTGTTTAAACAATTTGGCTGATATAAAAAAGGAATCAAGAATTTTGTTTGATGCGGAGCGAAGGTGAATATTTCAAAGTTTTACTGAAAAGTAGAATTTTTTAAATCCATCCATCCGTTTATGAGTTATAGCTGTGTAAACAAAAATTGTATGATTTTTTACTACATTTTGGCAATTTCCCACGCTCCTGTAATATATACCTTCAAATTATATTAACTGTACCAGCTCACGTAGCCAAGCTTTCAAATGCAAAAAACCGTTTTAAAATCGGAGCATTCTGTGTGAAGTTATGTGCGTACATGGCATTTAGCAACTTTATTTTATAAGATTTATAGATTATAGATGTCCTAATAAAAAAAAATTTTTTTTAAGTATCAGAGTCTCTTTCTATAGCGGTTTTAAACAGCCATTTCCAAAAAATCAAGTTTTCGCCTGAGTAACTTTTAGGGTTATCTGGGTTAAAAACTATTTCTGCCTACGTGAATAGCTAAATTTTTGTTACTGTTATATACATTTCAAACGAATATCTGTTACAGATCTGCTTTTGGCAATGGGTGTTAAAGAGGGCGATAGCATAGAGACAAACGTAGTAGCAGGAAAACAAAATTTGCAAACTGTGGATAAAGAGAAACCGGAAGCTTCAATAAGCACCATGACAACATTGGCTGAAACCGATACTAATCTACCAACCTGTTCAATATTGCCGCCAAGCGCTGAGTTAGCTAATTGCCGTAAAGTGCCACTTGTTTCAACGCCTGCCGGAAAGGTGCCCGGTATTTTGATACTACGGCAAAATAAAAAGAGTAAATAAATTAACATGCATTGATTATATGAAAATAATAATAAACTTCTCCATAATCTCCATAAACTATAGGTGCTGCACGAAAAAAGGAAGGTGAAACCAACGTTTCGATTGACGATAATTCAAGTAAAAAAATTGAATCGATTTATACGGTCATAGAGGAGCCAACTATTTTGCCAGCTCCTGCGGTTTCTGAGAGCAATTCTGATAGTCAGGTTGCAACTAGAATAGCCGCTAAACCAAATGTGGTAACAACAGAAGTTAGCAATAATGTTTCTGTCAGCAATACAATAACCAACAGCGACACTACAACAACATCGAGCAGCAGCAGCAGTACGTCAAAAAATGTTGGCGTTCACATGAAGGAACAGCTATTATATCTATCTAAATTGATGGGATTTGAGGTTTGTATTGTTACTTTTTCATAACAAAACTTTTTATACTCAGCGTGCTTTGCACACAGAGTATATTAACTTTGATTGGATAACGGTTGGTTGTACAGGTATAAAGGAATCGAGATAGATATAGACTTCCATATATCAAAATCATCGGTGCCGAAAAAAAATTTGATTGGGCCATGTCCGTCCGTCCGTCCGTTAACACGATAACTAGAGTAAATATTGAGATATCTTCCTCAAATTTGGTACGCTAGCTTATCTGGACCCAGAATAGATTGGTATTGAGTGAAATCGGATGATAACCACGCCCTCTTTTTATATATATAAAATTTTGGAAAACACAAAAAACCTGATAATTTAGTAAATAATACACCTAGAATGTTGAAATTTGACATGTGGACTGATATTGAGACTCTTGATAAAAATTTTGAAATTTTTTTTTAAATGGGCGTGGCACCGCCCACTTGTGATAAAATCAATTTTACAAATATTATTAATCATAAATCAAAAACCGTTAAACATATCTTAACAAAATTCGGCAGAGTTGTTGCCTTTACTATAAGGAATGCTTTGAAGAAAAATTAACGAAATCGGTTAAAGACCACGCCCACTGTTATATAAGAGATTTTTAAAAGGGTCGTAGACGAATAAAATAAGCTATATCTTTGCAAAAAAAAAACTTTATATCAATGGTATTTTATTTCCCCAAGTGGATTTATAACAATAAATAGGAAAAACTTCAAATTAAAAAAAATGGGCGTGGGGTCGCCCCTTTTATGACTAAGCAATTTTCTATGTTTCGGCAGCCATAACTCGAAGAAAAATTAACGGATTGTAATAAAATTGGGTACACAAATTTTCCGTATAGCAGGAAATATTTATAGGAAAAACGGACGAGATTGGTTAAAGACCACGCCCACTTTTATATAAAAGATTTTTAAAAGGGTCGTAGACGAAAATAATTAGCTATATCTTAGTGAAAAAGAGCTTTTTGTCAATAGAATTTTACTTTCTAAATTGAATTATAACATTAAATTGGAATTGAATTTGAATTTATTTCCTTTTTCGTTTTTGTACAACTAAGACTAATAGGTCTTTTATATGTACATCATCAAATGGATATTATGTTATTCTAACAATAGTTGGAAAATTAATAATTAATATTAATAAAACATAATAATAACAAATTTATGTAAGAAATGTAACGCTTAATACTAATACAAGAGAATTTAATAAATGAAAATGGAAAATAAGACAGATAGTAAAGGAAATTTTGAAAATAGAAGACGAGAGAAAAGAAAAAGGAAGATATTGGCAGTAAGTGGTATGTAGTCAAAAGGCCAGATCACAAAAATGTCTGTATATTTCCGTTTTAAAGTTGTGTCTATTCAAACGAGCTTTAACACTTTATGGAATCATGTTCCACATTTTGATAGCGCTAATGAAAAACATTTGGCTGGATACTAGTGTTATGTCTGGGAATTACCAAGGTATTGAGTCTCTGAGATCTGGTTAGTTGAAGCTTCTCATACAGATATTTAAGGGTTTTCCACTCTAACAGCTTGTATACGAAAATACTGTTTCTTGCTGCCAAATGTTGCATAACGCTACAGCCCAGAATTTTGTCACGCCATGGTGATATATGACTATAACGACTTATGCCATAAACATACCTCGTTACATTATTGAATGCTACATTCACCTTGTTAATAGATTGTTAGTCAAGTTTGCTATAGACTATTTCTGCATATGTGAAATGAGGTACAATTAATTGGAAGGCGAGTTTTCGGCGTGTTTCCTGTGGGGTAAACGCTGCAGAGAATCTTAACCTACGCAGAATTACATAGACATTGGTAATTAATTTATTGATATGATCACAGTAGCTAAGCGTATTATTTATTATAAACCCGAGGTTCCTTATTTTATCAGTGATCACAAGGGTAGATGTACCAATGCACACAGGCGGAATGTCGGTTGGATTTATATCGCTTTTAGAAATATGCATAACACACGATTTGGCTGCATTCAAACATAAATCATTCTTCCGCGCCCAGGACAATACAGCAGACAGATCACTATTCACTTTATAGCATCTATCTTCCACAAGACCAATACGATCGGAAAGGTATAACTGAATATCATCAGCATAGGCATGAACACTGACGAATTGAGAAAAAACGTCATTAACAAACATACTGAACAAAAGCGGGCCAAGGATAGATCCCTGCGGGACACCTGCCTTAACAGCCTTAAACTCTGATTATGTATTCTCACTTTTCACTCTTTGAAATCTTCCAGTGAGATAACTAAACATGAGTTTCATGGATGATTCAGAGAACCCATAAAAGCTCCTGAGTTTCCAACATAACAGTGCATGTTTTACTGAATCAAAAGCTTTAGAGAAGTCTAGGAGGCAGATAATAGTTAGATCTCCAACGCCGAAATGTATTCTAATATCATCTAAAATGTTTACCATAGCAGTAGCACAGCTGTGATTTGGGCTAAATCCAGACTGCAATGGAGAAAGCAAGTTATTTTTTTGGATGTGCTCTGTAATTTGTTTGGCCATCAGATTTTCGCATACCTTAGAAAAAGCTGGGAGGATACTTATTGGTCTATAGTCACAAAGGGTGGGCGCATGGGGTTTTTTGGAATAGGCAAAATAACTGCTTTTTACAGGCTTCTGGGAAGCAGGAAGTTGTGAAACAATGATTGATTGTATGAGTTAATACACTTAAAATATACGGCAACACAATTTTGACAAATTTCAAGTATATCCCATCATTTCCAACATCCTCAGACCTAATTTCGAATACAGCCCTTTGCACATCGTGTTCACTAACACAGAGAAACTCAAAGAATTCTTGATTTGCATTGTTCGCAGATATTTCATCGGCAATAGTAATATTGTTGGAGTTTACCGAACAAGTAAAGAACTCATTAAGGACATTCGGGTCAATTTCACACTGCTGGTTATTTTTTCCATAGACATGCAGTTTCTTTAGGTTGTTCCATAGTTTTCTAGATGGGAGAGAAGGATTTAGTTTTTGTTGACAATACCAGTTTTTTGCTTGCCTAATCACAGTTGTTGCTGTATTTCGTGCTATTTTATACTCATGCCACGCTGCACTCGTATTCGATCTTCTCCACTTGGCATGTAATTTATTGCGTTTACGAATCGCAGCGCTTACTTTTTTATTAAACGAAGGACAAGATTTATTAATAATGTTAATAGTACGGAGGGGACGTGCCGATCGAAACGGGCAATCAACTTATTATTAAGGAGTTCAAGTTTTTCATCTACCGACTCGTAATTCCAACAAATAGCATTACAATCAGAGAACAATGCACTGGTGTCTACAGAACGGAAGTCACGGTACGAGAATGCAACACCACTAGGGCGATGTTCAAGCACTACATCGAAAATAAAAAAAATCAAATCATAGTCTGATATAAAGAATAATTGGTCAAATTTTAATATATGGGTCAAGTCAGAGGTAATAAAATAATCTAAAAGGCTCGGTCTAGCATTTCTCGCATATCTAGTAGGGGTTTCATTGTTTACTATAGTTAGACCTGCTGCTGAGATTTGATCACGCAGTTTGACACTAATGGAATCATTGACAAGTATATTGACATTGAAGTCACCACATATAACATAATATTCGTAGTCAGTAACATAAAGGGATAGTTCAGAAAAGAAACCATCTGGTAACTGACATTTATACAGATTATACATACATGAAACAAGTACTTTGGCTAAACCGTCCGAGACCTCTGAAACTATATACTCTGTACCGCAACTTTCAGACTTAGAAAGGAGTTTGATTTTGAGCGATTTCTTGCAGTATATAGCTACCCCACCTCCTTTGTTGTGCTTCCGATCATTTCGTACATTATAATTATTGATGCACTACTGGAGATCACTGATGTGTTCACCAAACCAGGTCTCAGAGATACAGATAATATCTACTGAAGACTGATCAAAAATGTATCTAACATTATCCATTTTATCAGCGCTCAGGCTGCGTGTATTAAAATGAACCACGTTAAGACCATTCGACTGCTTGCATAGTATGTCTAACATACCAGATGATTTGGACAAATACATGTTAAATGATTACCAGAATGTGCCCAAGGAAAGAACAAACAAAAACAAGAATAATAAACAATAGCATGTGCAATAATGTATATTTGCCTAAAACTACATATAAAATTATAGGAAGAATAATTGCACGACAAGAACAAAAAACATATTAAGAATTTAAATCACAGAAAAGCAAGTAGAAGAGAACTTTACGATACCAAAAATCCGGCATTTTGTGTAACTCCCAACAAATGAAGAGAGTAGAAGGAGAGAATAAAAGTGTAAAAATTGAGGAAGAAGGAAACTTACAAAAATATACTAACATTAAAAAGTAATCATTATAAACATACATAAACATAAACATTGAACTAACAATTTTAATGCCGTGCCGACAATTTCGTCAATGCTTCTCTTTTCACTCACTCGAATCGCCGCTTCCCCGTCTCTTCCGAACGACCACGTGATCACGTATTGAGAAACAATAAAATTTTTGAGAATGGTTGTGGCACCGCCCCTTTTATGACTAAGCAATATTCTATGTTTCGGGAGCCATAACTCGAAGAAAAATTAACATATCGTAATGAAATTGTGTACACATATTTTCCTTATAGCAGAAAATATTTCTAGTAAAAATGGACGGGATGGGCTAAAGACCATGGCAATTTAGATATAAAACAAGTTTAAAAGGGTCGTAGACTAGAATAATAAGCTATAACTTAGCAAAAAATAGTTGTGAATCAATAATATTTCACTTAACAAGTTTTTAGAGGAAATGGTGTGACATTTTTTTTTAAACGGGCGGTGCCACGTGTTATACAGAAAAGTAATTTATCTGAAATGAAATGCACAATTGAAGCTCACGCTGAGTATATAATGTTCGGTTACACCCGAACTTATACACCTTTACTTGTTTTTTTTTAATTTACTAAAAGTTGGGGAGAATTCTAGTTCTATGCAATGATAAAGTGAAACAAATTTGCATTTTTTTATATGAAATTCTTAATTTCATTTTATGAGTGCATAAAATGTGAATTGGCCTCCAAGGTGTTAAAAGTGTGTTTTGACTTTGTTTATATTGTTGTTTGCTCTGTTTAGGTTAACTTCTCAGATTATCCCAAGGGAGTTCATAGCGAATTTCTAACCATTGTAACGCTATCAACAAATCCACCGCAAATATGCCATGGCGTTGGTATTAGCATTGAAGAATCACAAAATGATGCCGCTAGAAATGCATTGAAGATCCTTAGTGAGCTGGGTTTAAATAATGCTGCAAAATAAAATAAGTTACTTGAGAATTTGAACATGATTACTATAAATAAGATAAATGAAATAAATTTAGCGCAACCAAATCTATATAAAATATTGAACAACATTTAACAAACAGCACTTTAGTCGCTGTATATACATACTATTTTGTTGTTATTATTATTTTTTATTGCATTCAATGAAATCTATGCAAAATTTAATTTTTGAAAAGTTAAATGTATTGTAAATTAAAAATATGTAAGATATGTGCAACATAAAATGTTATTATAAATTTTGCAAATATGTAAACTGAAATTATTAACAAAATACATTTGCTCAATTTATTAAAGTTATAAATTTATTTATTTATTTTTATGCATTCATTTGCTTACATATTTTGTTGTTTTTTTCGTTTTGCTGTTGAGCCTTATTATAATATACATACCGACCTATTGCAAAACGGCTTTGAATAACATCAACGATATGTATTATTATTTATTTTTGTAAATTAGCGATGTTATTTATCTTGTCATAACAAAAATTTCTTGCATTACATAAAAAAGTCAGCGCAGTAACAATTTAATGCTGTCTAATAAATTTATAAATAATAAACAATAATATTCTAAAGACACTGTAAGTAGTGTTTCTGAAATTTGGTTTGAACTACTAAGGCAATTTTACTGAAGAGGAAAAATTGCAGTAAAAATATACATATTACCAATGAGAATGGGCCGAGTGCATGGTGGAATAACCAGGTGAAGTAAGCCGTCAATTGTCTCGCTCTAAATTCTTCTTTGTTCTGTCATTCGGCTATCTGAAAAAATTGCACCAATTTTGCCTCCGAAAAGTGTTGTTTTTTGCATTTTTCAGGAGTAAAATATGGTAGTTTTAGTACTTTTTTCACATAAACTAGTAGGTGAATATCGATGGACCTTTACTGGATTTAATTACAGATATTCATCATTTGAGTTTCTTTTGTGTTGGCTTTCATAAGTAAGGCCGTGCTTAACTATTATGTTCATATTGTTGATGTTTTTATTATAATATAATGACCCGGTCTATGCTTATGACTAAAAAAAAATTGTTCCACTTTTTTTTTCTGGTTTCGATAGTTTTTGAGACGCTCTTTCACGTGGTGAAAACTAGAAAGTCCTAACTTGCTTAGAAGTGTACTAAAAATGTAGAGAAAGAAGAGCGCAAATGAAAGATGATGAATCCTTTGGTTCCTTCGATGCCACTTTGGTGAAGCATCCTCAGATTTTTGTGATAGCATTTTTTTCGATGGCAATGGAGCCAAAATATCGGTCAGAAACTGGTTTGTAATTTGCCTTTTGGGCATGACTATTCATAATGCAAAAGAAAAACTACTAAGAAAGTGAAGAAATGCATTGTTTATCTTTAACATTTTTCTTTTTAACATGTATCTCGCAATTTCTTTTTTGAGTTATAAGACCCCTTTTCATAGGCCGGGTCACATATATAAATTGAAACGGGTCTTTGTTAAAACAAACTATTTTTGTATTCACGTCATATCCAACAAGGATTTTCCCCTGTGCAGCGCTACTGAAGACTTTCGAGAAATGTTTTGTCATTCCTGCATAAACAACACCAAAACTGTCGTTATACAACTTATTTATGTAAACACTTCGCTAAAATAATGGATTTCTAAATATAGTTACAAAAAATAAAAATTGTAACTCATTGTTGTTGCGACAAAAATTAGACCACTAAGATAAGAGGAATGTTACAGTTATGGATTGTAATTTAGAATATATGCATCCGGCTCGATCGGATCAGCATCTTCTGCTCCTAGGCCGACTGCCGCGGGGCTAGTATATCTCCTGGCATATTTTAGTAATTAGTAACTTGGTAACATTAGTAATACAAAATGAATGCAACTGTCAGGAGTTTTTAGGGGATCTTCTGGTCATGTTTGTATAAACATATGCCATGTTTTAGTTCCGACTCTCAACGACAAATCAACAAGGCAAGATGACAATATCAATGCATTTTTAGCGATGGGAACACAATTAAATGTATTCACTTCCAAGTGGGACTGTAAAACTTTTCATCAAACCCGAAGACCATTTAAGTGCGCAAAGTTACTACAGTTCAACTAAATAATGGATAACACCTCTCCCTTTTATGTCCGGTTTTTCGATGAAAGTTTCAACTGCAGTTGAAGTTGAGGTCAGTTTACTTTAGACACATTCATTGAATTTTACGGCTCATCACTGTTTAAGTTTTTTTGTTTTTATTCGATGCCAAAACTAATGTAAACTCGCACTGGTCCTGTGAATCCCTTCTGCATTGGCGTTAGGTGACACTCATATGCTGAAAAAACGGTTTCTGTAATGGCTTTCGTAGCCAGGTATTTATTTTTCTGCTCCTATTTTTTCAAAGTGGGTAAAAAATTTACCCTCTCCTGACTGTTTCAGATAGCGTACATCTTCTGTCTATTTTTATTTACTTCACCTGGTGATTCCATCAAGGGCCGAGTGAATAAAAAGATAAGCATTTGCTTTTTATAGTTTTGACTTAAATTCGATTTTTTTCCATACAAATTGATGTCAAACATCACAAATATTGAAGAAAAAACTTTTGCTTCTTTTTCATTCACACGACCCAATATGACAAAAATTCAATCATTCTTTTTATTAGTAAAATATTTTTACTGCAATTTGTAAGTACTTTTTTAGCAAGTAAAATCAAATTTCATTCTCTGTAAAGTTTTATGAGTATTGTACTGCTTCGCGCAATGAACTAAAATCGTACTGCACTATGATTATTTTCTGCGATTTAATACGTTGTTAAAATTTATACATGAAAGCTTAACGAAATGCAGCTTAAACTTTACTGCACGCATAATAAATTGTGAAAAACAATTTTTGTTTTTTTTTTTTTTTTTGTTAATAAGTGTTGTTGAACTATTAGTTTTTGAATTTATCATATATACACTTATTGTTCTCTTTACACCAGTAAACAAATGAAAGGTGTGAGAGCATATGAATATTAAAAATATATGAGAAAAAAATATGTTGGATTAAAAAAAAAAAAAAAATACATCGTTTATAAACAAAAATATAATTCCCAAATTCATAAAATATAAAACACGTGTGAAGCGCTTAAAAACTGAAAATTTGTTTTTAAATAATATTTTACTAAAAGCACTCACAGCATTTTTTCATTTTTATAAATTTGGGTCAGATTTGTAAAAATAATTTAAATTGTAACATGTGGTCGTATTTTGAATATACAAAATTAAAAATAAATATGAAAATTTTAAATTACTCAAAGAAAACAAAAATATTGTTGTGAACGTAACGCAACCAATGTATGCGAAAAAAGCATTATTTACATAAATTCGTGCACGCATACAAACAGCACGCAAACCCATACAATGAAAATGTGCGTGTTATTTGAAATTTTTAATTTATTTTTAGAAAAATTCAAAATTGAATACGTTAATTTTCCTAATTATTAAATACAAAAAAGTGGCTATTCATCCCGAAATTATATTTGTTTTTTTTCGTTCAGAATAAGGAAAAAGAGAAAAAAGGATAAAAATGTGAAAAATACAAAATGCAAATTTCCGGATGAATAGAGATGGCCAAGACAAAATGAAATCAATGCAGTAGCAACATTTTTAATTAATATGAAGTTATAATGCTATTGCTGTTTGCATTGATATAAGATTACATAAAAAGCTAAAAACAAAAAAGTTTATTAAATATTAAAAAGAAAAGGAAATTTTGATGATGGAACTCGTCGTAATAATGAAAAGTAATACTTTTTAAGTAAAATATTTATATGGAATAAATTAAAAAGCTACGTGACGGTCGTATATTTAATTTATAATCTGCTTATAGGCGTAACTACCATATCGTTAGCTTAACTCACAAAGCCTCTAAACAACAAATTTAAATTTTGCAGGAGAAGCAAACAAAAAGTTTTATTTTTAAATGCATTGTAACCAGACATGGCTTTCAAAAAGTGGCATAACTTCGCTGTTATTGGTTCTAACTCCATGAAATGTTTACAGGGGGGAATTTTAATAAACATATAACCCAAAACTTGTGGCAAACGGAGTTTCGAAAAATCTGCTGGTTAGAGCCTTTGTGAGTTAAGCTTACCATATACAAATTGGTATTTTATACTGTTTTGTGACAGAATTTGTCGTAAGTAAAAGTTATGATAATAACGGTTAATGCCATCATTACCATGGAGCTTAGTATTAGTGCGCCACCAACACCCGTGCATACCAACGAAACGACAAATTCAAATTCACTTACATAAGTACATTAATTAATAAAATAATGTATTCATTAACCAAACCACAAACAACAAACATTAACTAGTCATAGCACAGGCCTGCGAAACAATATATTTTTGGGTTTTAAAAACCAATACAAATTTCCTTGCGATGAAAACAGGTGTGATCCAGTACCTAACCCCAGCGGGTTAGGGGTCAGAATATTCCCGCGGTAGGTATGCCTGTCGTAAGAGGCGACTAAAATACCAGATTCAAGGGGCTGTGTAGCGCAACCCTTCAGGTTGCCAGCGCAATATATAGCTTCTCGAAACCCAATTGTCAACCTCACCTATCCGCGAATCCTGTTTGACTAACAGACGAGGCTCTGGCGACTCCAAGCTCCTCATGAAACTTGGGGTGGGGAGGGAGGGGATGGACTGAAGGTTTAATGTGGCCACATAAATCGTTCCCGAGATGATCGGGCTAGCACCTAATGGTGCTGTGGTACCGGAGCGTACCGGATCTGTATCCGGCAAAGGACCATTACATCGATAGCAATCCCCAAAGCCTTCGGGGAGCAACCTTATCGCTACAACAACAACAACATCCAGTACTTCGGTTATTTACCAGGTTTTTAATTTAGCATATGCATGTGCTCAGGACCAGAATTTATTTCATAAAATTTTTTGCAATATTTAGCCTTAAACTGAGAATTAGGCAACTGGAGTTAATTTTGAGCTTAGTATTGATGACGAAATTTGAAAAAAAAAATTTTTTTTTTAAATTTCAACGAAATATGAACTAGAATTAGAGTTTTTAGGGGCTACAATTGCAAGTTAACCAATTTTAGTATTTTTCAAAGTGTTCGAACATTAATTTCAAACGTTTCGAACAATAAAAATGAAAAAATTGATGAGTGTTAGTTTAAAAGTGACTACCGAGACGTAATTTTTGATTAGAAGTGTAATTTCGAAAGTTTCGAACATTCAAAAAAAGTTGTCTGCGAACATTCAGTTCTATTTTGTTTGCTGTGCTGGCACAAAAACAATTACTATTTTAATTTGAAGCAAATTTAATGAAAATAATCTTTCCGTTTTTCGAAATTAGGCTCCGAAACCTTCCTATGGACTCTCGAAGCTTGAGATTGAACCTTTAGTAATTTTATTTTAAGTGAAATTCGCCTCCTTTCCTCGTTTTAATGACACACTTCAGCAATTCACAAGAGTAACATATTCATTGTAAAGTTTCAAGTTGTTTCCATGGTATAACAAAAAATTTGATAGAAACATATACGACGAATTGGAGACCTTGTTAACGCACAACTAGTTTTTCTTTGCAGGTTTATGCAACAAGATCTTATTCTGTATCGCGGTGTATGCGATTTCACAACATTTGGGTCTTATTACCTCATGTGTATCAATATAAGGTGAGGCCCAACGGGTTCGAATGTCGGATCCCCCAAAGAATTATAGATAAGAATAAATCAAGTTTAGAACAAGAGAAGAAAATTTTTTTTATTTCACTAAATCACACAGCAAGAATTCGCCCCTTGCCCAAATTTTTAAGTAATTAATTAATAAAAATACTTATACACCAATTCAAGCTTGAAACTACGAAAATCCATATGTGACCTGGAACCACTAAACGACCCTATTGTGCGAAAACACCGTTCTAGACTTTTTGAGTGATTCTTATAGGAAATTCAACGCTCTTTCCAATGGAAGAAACCGCAGTTTTCTATCTTTCACAAATCGCATTTAAAGCCAAATTGGACTACAAATACGATTTTTTGAAATATTTCGATCCATGCGCCACCTATCGGATTTTTTTTCTATAAGGCATTGTCATCGGGGTCTGAACTAGTTCCAAGTTTCAAGCTTGAAGCTTATCGGGATGTTAATTAAATTTTAATTAAAAAATTCGTTCACAACGCCCAGCCGCTACATAGAGTCAAGCTAAACATAAACTTTAAACGCGTTTTTCTCGAAAACTTGTTTTCGCACAATAGGGTCGTTTCATGATTCCAGGTCACATATATATATATTTTAGAAGCTAACTTCGAAAAAGGGTTCCTTCCAGAGAAATTGGTTTGGTCCAATACCTGGCTGGGTAGTACAGTGTTATTTGTTCAAATCTGGATCTTTATTCTAAATCCGTAATCGCTTTAAATGTACAAAATGTGTCTACCCTTGCCTAGGTACATTAGAGTATTTCACTGAAAAATATTTTGCTGTTTCAAAATATAAAGATTTCGATAGCTCAAAAAATCGTGTTCTAAATTCGAATGTTGTCTCAAAATAAAATAAGTAATACAGATAACGGAAGAATGTTCCTGAAAAATATACAAATTTTTAGGACGTAAATTGAAAAATTTCGAAAAAATGTTAAAAATTTAGTTCCCGGATGACACCGCAAAATTTTAAATCGGAGATTTTGCTGACTTCATTTATGTTTTCTTATCACAGTTTTGTGCTATATATATATATATATATAAGTGAATTTTAGAAACTATATCCTTACAGGCCTGTGCTCTGAAATGTATATTCAATCTTCAAGAGCATTTCTCAATACTAATTAATATTATAAAAAAAGTTACGCTATAGGTAATTTATAAATGGAATGACATTAGTTAAACATTATTTTTTCCTCATACACGCAATAAGTACTTAAATATGGCATCGGTTTTCAAACAATGAATTGTTGACAATTTCACTGAGGCGAATGTTCAAACGTTTTTTCGCCGCTTGAAACTGTCGACTGAACGGTGTGTACTTAGAGTGCTGTAAGGTACTGTATTTTTTACTGCATAATATATGTTATTGGTTTCTTTAGTTTTTTTTTGCAACTGTGCCTGGACAATTCATAATAAATTCCGTGCACTCATATTTCACAGTACATGGCAGTTTGTTGTATTATAACTTAATTGTTATTTGATTACAATACTGGGGGCCAAACGAATTTTCATACATTTGAAATAATTTGTGTATGAGGTTTTTATTCATTTTATCACTACACAGAACGTGAATTGGAGCCCAGTTCTCTTTTTCTTTATACCTTGTGTTGTTCCGATACCGAAGTACCGAATATTTTTCGTATTCGATTACTTTGTACAACTACTTTCTTAGGCATCGAGTACGAGGGCACAGTATCGAGGTACTGGGTACTCAAGTCAGATAACGTCTCCTGTAGTTTTGTAAATTTTGCAGCTTTCGCCGAATTGTTATTAAAAATTTTTCTATATTTGTCTTTTTTGAGTTGTCATATAAAAATGTTTAAAAAATAATATTGCATTTCGCTTATAAATAATAAAAAATCAGCGACTTTGGGCATGGGTCAACTATATAGTTGGCTCAAGGCGAATTCAGTTCCAGGTGGTGTTATCCCATCAGCTGATTGCTTCTTCTTGATAATTTTCCATACAAAGCCTTGTACAACAAAATGTCAGTTAATCGAAATCTATGAAAATTTTCTTTTGACTTGACATTCTTCTGCACGACAATTTGATCGAATTTGCTTTGCCACCACCTGTTATAGATTCGCCTTGCATGTTGCAGTACGAGGCGTTGTATGGAAAATTATCAAGAAGAAGCAATCACCTGTTGGGATAACAACACCTGGTACTGAATTCGCCTTGACAGCAACATACCTTTGTTCAGTTTGTCAAAATCTGCGTGTTGGTGTTAGGCAAATGAAATGAACAGAATACATCCCACTTTGCAATTCTTGTGTGTTGCGGAAAAATTATGCGCTAAATTAGATGGATTTAATAAAAAAAATAACTTAAAAAGCTGTGAAATTATTTTTTAATAAAAAATTTACCACCCCGGCAGTAAATAATTGTCAATTTGTTGGTTACATTTGCGTTTGCCATCTCCCTTTGACAATCCCTTTACCAGTGATATGAAAAAAAATTAAATCAGCTGATGGGATGAGCCAGCCATATAGAGACATGATTTTGAAAATATTGAGTTCCGCTCAAACAAAAAAATCAAAGTCTACTTTAGAAAATTAAATCGGCAACAAAAACAACGCTCACATGAAATTTAAAGTAAAAGTAGGAAATGTAGCGTATTTGTGCAGTTTTAGGAGCGACTTAATTTTTTTGTTGTTGGGGTATTCAAAGCCCCGTATTTAGAACTAAGATTCTCGTTCCTTTTATATGAGTACAGGTATCGAGTACAATTTGTTGTCGGAGCAACAAAAAAAATGTTTTCTTTTTTGTTGATACCATGAACGATTTTGCGAGTTTGAGACCATTTTCCTAAATAAACTTGCTCAAAAAATGCTCCAACGTTGAAATATCAAAAATCGAAATTTAAAAAAATAAAATTTTTTTTTATATCTAGAAAATTTTAATATTTTTGTTTATAATGCTATGATGCAATAAAACCAGGCAAGTGAAGTCAGTAGTACAAAAACAAAAATTTGACGCCCTTCATAATCCGGTCATGAATTTTAAAGTTGTAGGGAGAGATAATGTTTGGTACTATTTTGCTCCTTTTTTACTACTTCAGTAAAAGAGGAAAGGTAGAGATGGTCGCGCTTGGAACCGGAACGTACTGGATCTGCATCCGGCAAAGGACCATCAACATCGATAACACTCCCCAAGTCCGTCGGTGTGTGTCGTTATCGCTACAACAACAACAGAGAAAGTTGGCGTGAAGTCGGAAAAGTAAACGGAACAATATGAATAGGAAGAGCAACAGTAATAATAAGGGTTATGAATTAAAAATAAGTAAAATATAAGGTTCACAGGAAAAGGAATAATATTGGCATAAGACCAAGAGTAACTGTAAGGGTTAGACTTTGATAAGAGCAAGAGCAGGAACAGTAAAAGGAAAACAGGAAGGTTCACGGAAGAATGAAAGCGATAGGGAAATTGAGTGAGCCGAATAAGGGGAGTTGCACACGAGACGTAGCTTCATAGGCGCGTACTAGACGCTGCATACGAAATCTGTACGATTTGATGTCGAACACATGTATTTGAATGGAGAGCTGCACACGAGGCGTCGGCTACACGCAAGCTACAAAGCATGAAAACTTTATGCAGCTTAGCGGACAGCAATCCTGGTCGCTGGCGTACGTACGCCTGGAGAAGAGGAAAAACAAGAACTTTGTTTACATCTTATGTATGCAAATTTCTGTAATAAAAGCTTGATTAGACATTGTTGAAGTGGCTAAATGGCCTGTAAAGTGTTCCAAACTTGTAATCCCTTTTTTCCACTTATCCGCGGTGTTGTCAGGTTGATTTTTATAATTTTTAAATAGGCGGGGAAGGTCACTACTTTTCCTACTTATTTCCTTTTGGTTACAAATATAGCCTAAAAAAGTTAATCTTTTTTTTTTTTTTTCAATACATTTTTGCTTTTCGAAGCAACTCTTGAAATCAGCTTCCCCTTCAAATCATGGTTCGTAAAGGGAACGTAGCTACATGACATATCTTGTACGCGTGTATGACACTAAGCCTCGGTGTGCATCTTCCTTAAGGTAAACTGGAAAAACTCCGAGGGGAAAAGAACGAGATCCTAAGGCCGAAGATGTTTCATGTTTTTTTAAATGTTTCCAAAGTTAGCCACAACAGTTTAAAATAAAGATCTTATAAGTCATAGACTTCTTTTTTCAATTAGGTAAATCTACATGGTCTGATCTTTTGAAGCACCAATGAGCCTACCTCCTAACGCTTGGTGTTTACATAGGTAAATGTTGGGTCTCGGGACCGTATACCGTCAATTCCGAGTCTTCGCATTACAAGCCTACCAGATACTCATTCGTAACTTCATGATGATGTTACAGATCGTCAGGAATCACATTGACATCAACCGTCTGATTACTCATTCATTAGTTGTATTCAATGTGATATTTACTCTGAAGATCCCTCCATTCAGTTCCGTTGACCAAAACTTTGTCATTTCCGCTCAGAAGCTCTGGTGCAATGAATAATGACCGCGGAATGAAAGCCTGAAAAATTGAAGCAATTCCCGCCGGCCTTATTTCATATACAGGCGATATCTTCCTGTACGTTCATTTATATCTGAGAATGGCATAAACGTAGTACTTTTTTATAATACCGAAAAATTCAATATTGCAAAAAAGAACAGGAAGCAAACTCATTAAGTTGTGGAGGCGAGTATTGTCAATACGACTGCATTTTGTAATATTGACTTCACCTGTGTGGTTTTATTGCATCATATACAACCCTAACGGAATAAAACTGTTGATGGCATTTTTTGAAAATATTAAATTTGTTTGCTTTATTATGAATTGTCCCAAATGGCGCTTTTATTAGTATTAAGTATTAATTGTAGAAAGTTTGTTTTTCTTAAAGCATTTTATTGACACTTCAGAAAATTTACTTAAATTTTTTTTTTTAAATTATTGTATCTCTTTTTTCAAAATTTATTCTTAATTAAATTATGAAGTTTAAACTACATACCTACGTATAAAAAATTTAAAATTAACATACATATTTCAAACTATATTAATGTAAATGCACAGTTTTTGAGAATATTAAATAGAAATACTTAAACAAAATATTCATGTTCAATTGATAAGAAAATATTTATGAATATTTCTCATTACCTAGGTTAGAAGTAAAATATCTCTACAATATTCGTGTTATGTAATTGCCAATTGAAACCAGTCAATAACATGAACTGCAAAAAACTGTGCATAAATTACGTTAATTAAAGAAGTGTGGATTGTACTGTTATTAAGAAAATCTATAAAAATACAAAAAAAAAAAAATTAAATACCAAGGAGAGAGGTTAAAAAAGCTTTTTAAGCCACTGTCCTTTCCTTGAAATACATAAAAAATTTAACATATTTAAAATACTTTATAACTTGAAATTCGCTAAAGAATATCATTTTATTAGGAATTTCAAATTGAATATATTTTTTATGAGTTTCTTTTTAATCATTAAATAATACAATTAATTGAACGAATTAACCCGCAGAATGGTGATAATTCATACTAAAAAACTCGAAATAAAAATTGCAAAATCCACACAAAGAAATAAAATGTGAGTATTATAAAGAAATAAAAAATATATATTATTCTTAATTGTATCAATAGTGTGGCGAGTTATTATTTGAATAAAAAGAAATACACAAATAAATAAAAAGTTACCAAAACCTGAAACCTTGTTTTAATTAATTTGAAACATTTTTAGTATAGTTCATGTTTTCATATTACTAACTTAATTGGCGATAAAGGGCCAATTAATGGTGACTTATAACCATAAAACCGTATCCACATAAAACAGCTGATTGAACCTACCCTATGGAAATCAATGTAATCGATTAAGGGTGCCTTATCATAACGCTAACGCCATAACCATACCATAGCCAACCAATTAATTGGTTTTTGGTTTCTCGCCATATCCATAACCTGAAAATATTTGAGTTGGTGAATTTAATAACTTTTTTTAGATTTTATTCATTGTTTTGGATACGTTATGACTAAGAGAATTATTTTTTGTGGAATATGTTTGTAATTTTTTGCGTTTTCTTCATATTTATGAAATTTTCACGATTTTTAGGTTAAGGCACCATTAATCGATCACATTGAAGGTGGTTATGGATATGGGTATGGTTACGACTATGGCTTTAGGGTTAAGGAAGTTTAATTGGCCTTTAGCCGTTTAAACGATTATGACCGTTGAACAAGGCGCGCTATTGTTTCTTTGCTGGATTAACTGGCGCCAGTTGGTCACACCACATGGCGGCCACCGTGGTGTGAGGGTAGCCTGCTACGCCTGCCACACCGTATGCCCTGGGTTCACACCCCGGGCAAAGCAACATCAAAATTTTAGAAATAAGGTTTTTCAATTAGAAGAAAATTTTTCTAATCAGGGTCGCCCCTCGGCAGTGTTTGGCAAGCGCTCCGATCGTATATCTGTCATGAAAAGCTTCTTATTGAAAACTCAACTGCGTTGCAGATGCCGTTCGGTGTCGGCATAAAACAACTAGGTCCCGTCCCACAAATTTGTAGGGAAAATCAAGACAAGCACGACGCAAATTGGAAGAGAAACTCGGCTTTAGATCTCTTCGGAGGTTATCGCGCCTTACATTTATTTATTTTTTTATTTTTAATTGGTCACACCATGTTTTCATATGATTTGTTCAAAATGCTTTATTGTCACAATAACACTTTTAGCGCTCGGTAGGGTATTGGACCAAACCAAACCAGAAGCATAAGAGCTATTTCCCCATGTATCGAAGTTAGCCTCGAAAACATACATATTGGCTTCGAAGTTTGAAAAATGCAGTAATTACGAAAAAAGGGGAAATAATTTTTAGCTAACGAGCCACGCCTTTTCAAAAATATTGGCTTAGTACTTACTACATATTGAAGTTTCTTCGATTTTTATTATTAATTAATATTGCAAGTATATTTTATTACATATAATGTGCTTATTTTTTGTTAATAAATAGAATATTATTTGCAACATTAGCCGTATTGATTTACAGAATGCCTTATAACTAGTAATAATTTTATTGGTATATAAACTAATATTAGTACACATGGCTAACATATACATTCAATGTAAAGCAAATGATTAAAGCATTTCTGGTAAAATCATCTTCGTACAAATAGAGCAAAGCAAAAATATAATTTATCGGCGTATTCTATGTAAGGCAATTATAACAGCAAACGTCTGCAACGTTTTGATAACATCGACCCTAATGTATTCTTTCATCGTACTGAGGCAATCATTTATTTCTGCTGAATAAAGGCACTTATCTACGTTGAAAGCATTTCATAAGCAAACTACATTTTTTTTTAACTTGTGTTTCGGATTTTAATAAAGACGTGAAACAATTTTTGGATTAAGCGGATATATTGCTTTAATCTATTGCTGAATTTTGCATCTCATAATCTGTGATGATAACTAAAACCAATGGCCGTTCGCCCTGGGCATCCTCGGAGCTTGTTGCAAAATCCATATTTCCATCCGATGCTATGGCTGTAGCCGTCGACGCAGATTTTTGATTACTATTCAAAAGTTCAGAATCAACGCTAATGCCACCACTAGAACACATTGAATTTGTGGAATGTGTTGATAAACTATCGCCAGTAAAGGGCGGTGTATCCATAAATAATTCAATCGGCATATGTTGCTCGATAACATTGATTATGCTATTATTTAATTGCAAATCTGATATATCAGTGTTTGCCACGGTTTCATTTAATTCTTGTTGGTGCAGTGTAGCACGCTCGAATTTTGTTTGTTTGCTGTTTGCCGAAATTTCATGTTGTTTGTCACAGATAAGATCGCTATTGGCATCCTCAGGTTTAACTTTGACAATTTTTAAAGCATTGCCTTCTCTTATACGAAGTTCATTAGTTTTTCTTAAATCTAACTCGCTGTCATTTGAAATTTGTTTCCCTTGCTGTATTTTTCGCATGCCTGCACCTACAACTAAATCCTTATGTTATTTGCCAGACAACATTGGTTGATCTGTTAACATGGAAATTGTACAACCAGAGTTAATGTGATCCATAACTTGCTCTTTCAGTTGTGCCACATGGTCTTTCAATGTTTTAACCACTGCACCAAGTTCCGAATTTTCACCTTTCAGTATTTTAACCTTATCTTCTAGTTTTGATATGCGTTCGAGTTTACGTTTTCGACATTTTGACGCTGCTACGCGATTACGTTGTCTTTTACGCTCTAGCTTGATTTTTTCTTGTGTTTCCATATCGATAGGGCTAAGTGCTGCCGGAGATGCAGGGTTTTGGGGCTCATCTTTTATCGCGACTGGGAAGGTTTCTATATTATTAAAAGACAAAAAAAGGTTTGATATTAACATTTATAGGTATTAAGAAAAAAAAAATTTTTAGACGTTATAAAATAAAATTGAAGGTATTTTCACAGTCCAGACAAGAAGAATCTGGCAAGTAGACAAAAATGGCCATGATTTAAAGTCTAAAAAGCATAGGAATGTGGAGAAAATTAGTAGGCTTTTTTCTTGTATCAGTGCTTCGCTGAGCTTCATTGGATTTGAGATTCAGCTTGACTGATCTAATATTTCTGAACATGCCGCAGAGCGTATGGAAGGAGATGATTAGTGCCAATTAATGATTGTCACCGAAGTGTACATATTGGTAGCACGAATTCAGTTCCAATTGGGTGATTGTTGAATGGAGCTGGGACGGTGATCGGATGGACGATACATTTTTCATTGTGAAAGTGGTTATATGTTTGTATTTGTAATGAAAACAGTCTGGCTCCATTTAATAGCCCGCTCAAGTATTATAAGTAAAAAATCCTACCTAAATTGGTGTAGGTAAAAGAGCCCCCACTAAGGCCAGTACCAACAACTGGAACAGTAGTCGTATTTGTTACATCAGCAGTCGTGACGACAATTGCACTACTGTTGTTGGTTATTTGTGCTGCCTGAGACTTCTTGCTTTGATGCAAGTTACTTAGTGCCTCTTCAAAACCTTTAACGTATGCTTCCTGTTCCGAGGTAACCTGTAATATTTAAAAATGTGTATTTATTAAAAGCGGTGTATATAATCACATTCATATCTACTTACAGTACTCGCCTTGCTTGGGAATATTACACCAGGCTGTGGTGTTGGCATAACATTGCTCAGCAACATTTTCTCAATATCTGGTGTATTAATAGTTTTCAAACTCTCCAAATTTGGCGAATCGATGGTGAGTGGGGATGGTCCCACTAGACGTTGCTTTTTAGCCGCCACTTTGTCTAGATCTAACGATACTGGTCGCTTATTTGCACCGCCAATAGTGGAGTTGGAGTTGTTGATTGAAGTAAGGTTTGGTGTTTGGAAGGTTAAATTAAGATCATTGGCTTCCGTTTTGGGTAAAACCGTTATTGTTGGTATTGCATTGGCAACCGTGGCCGCGGAATTGGTAGTTGTAGTTGCACTGATGGTAGTTTTCATAGTATTTGAATTCCTTACGCTATAGCCACAAAAACGGATGACTCCACGTGCGCGTTTGCTTTACAAGAATTATGACGGCGGCCTTGGGAACTGTTGCTGCCGTCAATTGTTTTTGTTTATTTGGGTTTTTTTAGTTTTCGCCGTTCACTTTTACGTTGCGATTTTATCTTGGATGACTCATCGACACAATGACGTCTTGCTACACTTCCCCGCTTTCCGTAAATTTAATTGAAAAGTGTTCCTTTGTTTGGAAGTGTAATTATTATTATCCATGAAACTCACTTTCCTATCATTTAAACTTGATATTAATATTTAGAAAATAGCGTTTTTTATTCATTTAATGTTTTGACCATGGATTTATCCAGTGTGGTAAGTCAAACTTCTCCGCTTTATATTGAAGTCACCACTTCCGGGTTTTGGACAAAAACTTAAGGTATAATTACAAACGTGCTCTTGCTTACTGTTTTGTTACTTTTTACCGATTGATAAACATTTATTTTAAAATATACATACAAATGGCGGATTAATTTGACGAGCCAAATCACTTGAAAAAATTAGCGAAATTATTCAGCGAATTCGCCTTGGTTTGCCTATTTATTGGCCAGGGTTGATTTTGTTGATTGATACCATGGTTCAACTATACATAATTATTACGTTCCATTGGTGCGTGAACCAGATACGGATAGAAATTTAACATGCAAATGCAACAACAACGTAAGTAAGTATGATCCTCATATTTATCTGGTTCAATTTCTGATCCGTATAGCAGTTCCGTTCGTTTCGTTTTCTGAAGTAGATTTTTTGACAGCTAACCACTTTTGAGTTGGTAGCACTCATGGCTCAACTATATGGTTGGCTCATCTCTACAGCAGGAACATACCTTTGTTCGCATTGCGAAAATCAGCGGTTGGTGTTAGACGAATGGAATGGAATGATAACATAAAACTTCGGTTGGCTCACCTCTACAGCAACAACATACCTTTGTTCGCATTGCCAAAACCAGCGCGTTGGTGTTAGACGAATGGAATGGAATGAAAACATAAAACTTCGCAGCATTTGTATGTAGTATGAAAATGTTGTAAATTCTTTGGTTTCATTTTACGTTTGCCATCTCCTTCTGACAATCCCTACTTCAGGGAAATGGAAAAAATATAATCAGCTGGTGAGATGAGCCAACCATATAGTTGAGCCGTTGTAGCACTGAACTAAATATGTGGACATTTGTGTATACATAAAATATTTCGCCATATTTAAAAGCAAAAACACTTAAAGAGTAAACAACTTGAAGATGATGTAAGGAAAATAAATAGTTTTCTTACGTGCGAAACTATTTAAATGTTAATAATTCTATCAGTACCTTAAAATTTTGTGTACGTTTCTTCTTATTTTCAACAACACATATGTTTTATATTAATGCTGCCAGCTCTCATAAAGTTGATCCAGATCGTTCCAATGATATTTGAGCCAGAGCCAGAGCTCGATAAACCAATGGAACGGCCCTAATGTACATAATTGAACCTTGATTGATAACTTCTGTTAAAACTTCTGAAATTTTGGTACGTTTTTGGTTGACTTGAAAACTTGATTAAAGCTCTCAGCTGTGTATGTCATGTTCGGTTACACCCATGGTTCAATTATGTACAGGTTGACTCATCTCATCAGCTGATTTTATTTATGTCAATGCATGGTCGAAGGGATTGTCAAAAGGAGATGGCAAACTCAAAATGAAACCAACACATTGGCAACATTTTCCTTACACATACAAAAACTGCTAAGTTTTATGTTTCCATTCCCTACCATTCGCACCAACACCAATACACAGATTTTGACAATTTGAACAGACATATTTTGTTGCTTTACAGATGAGACAACCTGTATATAGTTGAACCATGGTTACACCCGAACTTAAGGCCCAATTAATGGTGACTTATAACTATAACCAGATAAAACAGCTGATCGAAACTACCTTATGGAAATCAATGTAATCGATTAATGGTGCCATACCATAATGGTAACGCAATAACCATACCACAGCCAAGTAATTGGTTTTTGGTTTCTCGCTATATCCATTACCTAAAAATATTTGAGTTGGTGAATTTAATACATTTTTGTAGATTTTATTCAATGTTTTGGATACGTGATGACTAAGAGACTTATTTTTTATGGAATATGTTTGTAATTTTTTTCGTTTTCTTCACTTTTATGAAATTTTCACGATTTTTAGGTTAAGGCACAATTAATCGATCATATTCGAGATGGTTATGAATATGGTTATGACTTGGCGTTAGGGTTAAGGAAGTTTAATTAGCCTCTTAGCCTTCTCTAAGTTTGGTTTGCATAGCTCGCTGCTACATATATTTGTGATCGCCGCTATTAAAAATGTTTCCTTCCTCCTATTCTACTTAACATTTTGTATACCTTCCATATAATTGAAAGGATATATTGAGTTTTTCATGAATCTTAAAATAGTAAGTCCTCAAAGGAGAAGAGATAGGCCCACCAATAATTATACCGAAATGATCTGGATGACAACCGTGAGTTGATTTAGCCATTCGATATATTCACATTAGAAACAAGGAGATGAAAGAAAAGGCAATGGAAAGCAAAGAAAATGTGAAGAAAAAGTAAAGGAAGTTGGAGGGAATTCGGAAAAGCCAAGAGAACAAGAGGAATGTGAATGGAACGAGTGTAAGGGTGGCCTACACAAATGTTTGTTTGGGATGGTCAATCCGAAAGACTCATGAACATCTTCATGATGTTGTTCCGAATCGACAGTCACCTTATTGACGTCAACGATCTGTTGCCACATTCCGTAGTTGTGAACAATGTGGTACTCTGAAGATCCCGTCATTCCATTCCGTTGACCAGAACGTTGTCATTTCCTCTAAGCAGCTTCGTAATTCAGATGCAATGAAATAATTTAGGTAATGCCAGCGGCCTTATTTCATGTAAAAATAATAATAACGGCCGAAAGGAAATACATGCCGCAAGCGTTGTTTTCCCGCACGTTACCTCAAGTTTCAGAAGGGCATTAATGTAGTATTTATTAGACAAGTCAAGAAGCAACACTTTAATTTTTAAGGGCTAGTATTGTCAAATGCTACTTCATTTTGTAATATTGACTTCACATGTCATGTCGATTGAATCTTGGCCTAACTTCAACGAAATTTTCGCTGTCACTTAAGGGCCCACTACTGATACTTAGCATAGACTTGACTTGGCTTGAGAACTGTCACTTACAGTTCTGTTAAATGAACATTGCATGCTACTGATTACTCGAAACTTAGCAACACCTAAAGCCCCCATTACTGATACTTAGCATAGACTTGACTTGACTTGGCGTAAACTTGGCAACTTAGCCACGATTATACTCCACTTGGCGCATAAAATCTAGCATCATAATCAGCGTTGAAATTTATTTTTAAATAAATGTCAATTTGTATGACAAAATGTCAAAATGAAATGGAAACAAACAAATGGCATCTCAAAATGTAAACGTCACTTAGAACTTACATAGAAAATCAAAATTCAACAAACTTCTAAGTCAAGTTAAGTTTTGAGTAATCAGTAACATGCAATGTTCATTTAACAGAACTGTAAGTGACAGTTCGCAAGCCAAGTCAAGTCTATGCTAAGTATCAGTAATGGAGCCTTAACTTGACTTAGAAGTCTGTTGAATTTTGATTTACTATGAAAGTTCAAAGTGATGTTTACATTTTGGGATGCCACTTGTTTGTTTCCATTTCATTTTGACATTTTGTCATACAAATTGACATTTATTTAAAAATAAATTTCAACGCTAATTATGATGCCAGATTGTATGCGCCAAGTGGAGTATAATCATGGCTAAGTTGCCAAGTTTACGCCAAGTCAAGTCAAGTCTATGCTGAGTATCAGTAATGGGGGCTTTATTCCTTCAGCATTTAGCACTGTGTTGATGTAAAATATGGAGGGGGTTCTCCTAGCAATGCCTCTCAAATAGTTTGCTAATATTTTACTCACTTTCCCTCCTTAACTTTTTTATTAATTTTCACTTACTACTTTTAATTATTATAAATGAAAAACTGATTTTGCAAACTACCACTATTTTGACAAAACGTTTCACCATTTTTAATACTTTTGTATAACACTAAGGACGAGTGATTATGTAGTACAAATAATCGATAACTGTGACAGCATCGCATTTTTAACGTTTCTCAAAAAGTTCTCTAATCGAATTCTAACCTAATTCTCTCACCTAGCTTTCGATTAGAGATACACTAGATAACTACATTACAATTTTAATGTAAAATCACAATATTTTTCTAACGTTAGATACCGCGTTTGCTGGGATGGTGATAGCGTGCTCCGCCAAACACACCGAAGGCCTTGGGCCAAAGTCCCGCACAAAGCAACAACAACAACTTGGAAAAAAGTTTTTTTTCCAATTAGATTAGAATTACTTTTAAGCGGGATCACAACCCGGCAGTGGTTTTGCAAACACTCCCAGTGTATTTCTGTCGGAATTAAACATGTATCTAGGACCCGTTTCTTCAACTTGTAAGAAACACAAAAAAGCAGCACAACGCAAAGTGATAGCGAACTTTAGGCTTAAATTTCGTCGGATCAGTTCGATATCCACCCACAACTAATGCCAAAGTAAAACACTATTTTGGTAAAATATCGGCTTTTTAATATATTCATAACGAACAATTGTTACACATATTTTCTTTTAACCATAGATAAATGTATATTGGTATCGTTTATTGATGCCTTAACCTAAAAAATTTAATAACTTCATAAGATAGAATAAGAAACATTTTGAAATAGAGCGTTTTCGAAACAGCAGTTGAGATATGGTTATATTCCACTCAGCAGTCGAAATGGTGATATTTTTTTCTTGTATCATATACAAATAAATTGTTATAACTGTGAGTAAATAAATATTTTTGATTATATGGAAAAAAAAGTGTGACGCATGTAAATGTCTTAAATGTGTATAAATAGATCATGATAATATTAAAATAACTACTAACTCTATTAAGTAAATATGTAAATAAGCCTAGAGAATGCCAGCCCTTACCACCACCTTGTTACACCGCACAAAATTGTCCGTCGGCAACGCCCGGTGCTCCAGAAGCTACAAGGCACACTTCGTCTCAACTTGCAGCACAAATGGTTGTTCTGATGCATGTGAACAATTTCGTTTGTCTACTAGATCCACTATCACAGATTTGAGAAGAGAAGGAATTTGATTATATACAGGTACCGAATCCCATCCATCAACTAGTAGCATTTTGCCCCGTCTTAATCGAGCACGGCAAAGTGGTTTTGCTTCTACTTTATGATTCAGATTAATGACTCCATTCACTTTAACCACAGCTCTGTATATTAATAAATTTTTTTTTTTTGGATCATTATCACAAGGATACTGTATATGCATCGCATTGATTTAATGCTCCTTTCCTGTCTTTATTTCACGTCTACTTTTTACAACAGCTGGATCAAAGTTCTTCAGTTCTGCGTTTATTACGCAATGCGAGACTGTAACCACCACTCTCATACTGACTATGAAACCAGTGAAACGATATTTGGTGGGCGCTATTTATACCTAATTGAGTCGTGTGAAGAAAAAATAACCAAAAACTTTCCATTCAAAATTAATTTGCTAAATAAATAGAACAGCTAAATGAAATAAGCACCGCTTTGACAAAGCATTTTCCTACACGTTTTCAAATTAAAATTTCCTTGCCGTTGTTTGTTTACATATGGGCGATTCCAAATAAGGTCCACCATGAACCGAAAGTCAAAAGTGGTCAGACTTTATTTCTATCACTTGGGATTAAAGATCAAATGTGTGTATGATGTGAAAATTAAATAGTTTATTCTTTCCCCTCATCCTGGACAGAGAAACCTGATTTCAAGAAATGCTTCATCGGTTTTGCGAATTTGGTGAAAATTTAAATTGTTGTATCTGACTTTGCGAAGGCTAATTTTAGTAAACTTAATTAAATTATATCTACAGTGGCTTGGCCCAAATACGGTGTAGCCATTGACATAAATGTTTCTGACCTTTATACCACCATTTACGCTATTTTGGAAATAAACTTACTTAAGCGAAAGCGTGTGTCTACCTTATGATTTTTATTCTGTAGGTCCAAGCTTAACAAACCTCCGCCTATCAACAACTCGGTAAAAACAAATCCGTGCGTCATGCGGATGCAACCCTAACGTCGCCTGAGCGGGCTTTGGAGGGTATTTTTTCGTTGAATTTTATTATTAGCCCGGACTTTGACGTCGTATTCGAAATTCTAGGCATGCAGAGATTAGATCTAAAACTTGAGGTGTGTCTCGCAAAGAATATCTTTTCAATATCATATAGTGTCGCATCCAAAACCGTCTTTAAGCTTATATAGGTACAGCGCCTTGAAAAGGATATTTAAGATTTTGATAACCTACGGCATTGGGTCTTCTTTCATCTTCATTCTCTTATTAAAGGAATGTAAAGTTTCTCCTTAGCTTCGTTAAGTTTTTTACACTCTCACAAGAATTAAAAAACTACTTCTATATCTTGTCGCGTCCGAACCGCATTTTATGGTCTTATATATTATATATATATATTTTATTTTTTTATAGTTGTACTCACCTTTTTTAGCTACCTAAAATTTTTGCTTCAAATATTGTAAAAACCGCTGGTTGAAATGCGTGCGAGCCTCGTGTCCGTTATCCAGGAATTGCCCATGTGTATTTGCATAGCTGAATTTTGTTATTAATTAAACATTTGTACAATGGCTGTATTTTTAATGAAAAGTACAATTAGTAGTACTTAATTAGTATTATCTGTTTGGCGAACTGCTAATATGTACATTTCATCATATAAGTTAACACGCGCCAGTTGCCCTTATTGCCACGTTGCCACGGATGGCCAATACACGTTCCCTAAGTCAGCAAATTATATTTCTCACATGCGGCCACGCATGGCAACCTAACAGCCTAATTTAAGGCCATAGTTAGTGACGGCGGTTAATACGTATGCTATCATTCTCCAGACGCATTGTCTGCATAATTGCATATCACACGGTTGTGAAATCAAGCCAAGTCATACTGCACCTGTGAGAAGCGGCTGGCATGCTTATTCACAAAAGCGGGCTTTAAAGAGGTTACACAACAATTGCAGCGCTGCGTCGATGTTATAAAGAGGCGACCACGACATCAAGTGGTAAGTCGAGTTCGAGACGGAAGAGCATTTCAACCTGTTTAGTTTTAACTAGTGTTTATTTTTAACTGGTGTTTTAGTGTTAACAGTAAAACACAAAATATACTTAGTCCCTACGAAGTTAAATCTTTCTGTTTGTATTTATTCATTGGGCTAGTTGGCTCAACAAATTTATTTTTTTTATTTATCAAGGATTTATGGGTGTTTAGCGCAATGAGCGCTGCTTAGCTATTTGAGTTAAAGCAGATCTCGCGCCCTTCTACCAAGTCCTCCGAGAGCGTACACAACCTCTGTATACCCAAAACCCCAGCTTGGAAGAAACTAGAAAAATTAGGAAGACTGTCAATCCGTCTTCCCAATTTAAGGTGTTCGCAGAAAACACCCGCTTCCATACCGCAGTCCATTTTGGCCACAGTGGTGTGATGGTAGTGTGCTCCGCCTATCACACCGTATGCCCTGGGTTCACCTCCCGGGCAAAGCAATATCAAAATTTTAGAAATAATGTTTTTAAATTAGAAGAAAATTTTTCTAAGTGGGGTCGCCCCTCGGCAGTGTCTGCAAGCGCTCCGAGTGTATTTCTGCAATGAAAAGCTCTCAGTGAAAACTCATCTGCCTTGCAGATGCCGTTCGGAGTCGGCATAAAACATGTAGGTCCCGTCCGGCCAATTTGTAGGGAAAATCAAGAGGAGCACGACGCAAATTGGAAGAGAAGCTCGGCCTTAGATCTCTTCGGAGGTTATCGCGCCATATTTTTTTTTTTTTTTATTTACTTGCTGAAGAAATTTGGTATCGGAGCAAGAATCCATTCGATATGTCGAAACTTGTAAATAAGAATCTTAAAATCATTGACCGACCTTAATAATGTCGAAAGAATAAAAAGTTGAATATGGTATACACATCTTAAAGAGAGGTTAACTTTATATATATTGTGACGAATGTTAGTGACACTAAGTGATACTCACATCACTAATCTGATACTAAGTAAATAAAGCCACAACAACAATAAAGCAAGCTGCCACACTTGTATGAGATACTCACAAACGCGTGTCATCATTCGCTCACATATACACACGGATATAGTTACACACTACAAATACACGCGCGATTGGCTAGTGACCAGGTAAAGGATTCTAGAAGAAGAAACGTCCAGATTTTGGGCAGAGAGTATAAAAGCAGCAGAAGCTGAGTAGTCTGTATTCAGTTTGATTTAAGCACGCTATCAGTTGCGAAGTATAAGCGTTATTGTGAAGTATTTTCAAAGTAGTCTAATAAAGACCATCTTGCATTATTGAATATTGGATTTATTTATTCAACAGTTTAGCGATACGACGTAAGCAGAGGTTGCAAATAAGCGGAATTTCACTAAATTCGTTACAATTGGTGTCAGAAGAGGAATTGTTGAATAAATTCCGAAGATTTCGAACACAACAAGGACATGGCAAAGTGGAGTGAATTGAAGCTCCAGCAACTGAAGAAGGAGTGCGATAGCCGTGGATTGAAAACAACCGTAAATAAACTCCAAGTTCAGCCACGACTACGAGAGGCAATGGAAGCAGAAGGAACAAACGTGGAAGAATATGTCTTTCATCTTGGTGGCGATGAAACAACAAAATTGGAGGAGAAAAATGAAACACCGCAATGGAGAACACAGACTTGAACACGATATTAGCTGCAATATCTGCACAAACGTCGACAGTAACATCCAAGATGGAAACACAACTAGAATCCCAGGATACATGCATAACATCGAAGATTGAAGCACAAGAAATGCGTATTTCAGAAATGTCGACACAGATTACACCCAAGATGGAAACTCGACTGGAAGAACAGAAAACATATATGGCATCCCAACTGGAATCGCAGGAGACACGTATAACATCCAAGATGGAAGAACAAGAGGAGCGCTTATCATTGCAGGTGGCACAAATGTCTTCGCAGTTGGAAGCAAAGGCAGCAAGGGTAACATCAAAGCTGGAAGCGCAGGATGCAAAAATCGCTAAATTTCAGGCAGAAGTCGATGATTTAAAAGGTCGTATGGAGCAGTTACAACTAAATCGCCCAGCAGTTTCAGCGAGCAACCCGAAGGTAAAGACTCCATCTGTTCACGGTTCTGTTCCTTTCCAGGTCTTTAAGCTACAATTTGAGAAGACGTCAGCAGTGAACAACTGGAATGCGAAAGGTAACGTTGCTGCATTGTTCGTGGCATTGAAAGGGCCTGCAGCTGAAATCTGACAGACTATTCCAGAGTACGAGCGGAACAGTTATGAAGCATTGATGGCCGCTGTCGAGAAACGTTACGGAAGCGAGCATAGGAAAAAGATATACCAAATTGAGTTGCAAAACCGTTACCAAAAGGCGAATGAGACTTTGGATGTTGAAAGATTGGCTCATCTCGCAAATGCAGACGCACCCGCGGAATACACGGAAAGGATAAAGATTCAGAGTTTTATAAATGGCATTCGGAACGTCGAAATGAAGCGAGCTACATACGCAAAACCAAAGCAAACATTTGCTGAAACATCCCATGCACTGACTCAGGAAACTGCCTCACATTTGAGTAAACCAGCATACAAAGCCCATCGTGTGGAAGTGGAAAGGCCAGACTGGGTATACACAATTTTGGAAACATTAAAAGGAACGCAGCAGAAAAACGATGGTGCCGTCAAATGTTTTAAATGTGGAAAGCCAGGGCACATTGCACGTTATTGCAGCACGAACTCCAATAGTTCCAACTTGGCTGGTCGTAAACGCAAAGCTGGAGGAGATAAGCAAGAGCGAGTCATATGTAAATATCGAAAACTTGCCCCAGCTATTGAATGTCCTGTGATATCTATCTCACAAATTGGAAGAGAATCGAGCAGTCTTACCGTCAGAGGAAATGTGGATGGCAACGAGCGTTTACTGACTGTAGATGCGGGCGCATCTCATTCCTTAATCCGATCTGATTTGGTCAACAGTTGAGTAAAGCCATTACCTGGAGCAAGGTTACGTACGGTCACTGGCGAGTATAACCAAGTCCAAGGAGAAGTGGTATGTGAGGTCTTAATTGGAAAGCTCACGATCGTACACAAATTCGTTGTGGCGGAGATCGTTGATGAAGTCATATTGGGAGTGGACTTCTTAGTTGATCATGACATCAGGATCGATATGCGGAGAAGGATTATTCGCTATAAGAACCAGGATGTATCACTCAACTTCAGTTTGGAGAAAGGGTTCAGCAGTAAGCGAGTGCAAGTGGAGGCGATTGGCCATCAAAGTCAAAGGCAGTAGATCGGGCAGAGGTTGGTGGATCAAATGGGCCAAACAAAGCAAAATCAAAGATACCTGCGAGAGAAACACTGGCATTGACAAGCCCAAGTGGACGCACTAAAACGAAGGCAAGAATTTCCCAGAAAGAAGGCGAGGATAGTTTCAAGCCAGGGCGCGCGCGTATGGCTAGCGACCAGGTAGAGGATTCTATAAGAAGAAACGTCTAGATTTTGAGCAGAGAGTATAAAAGCAGCGGAAGCTGAGTAGTCTGTATTCAGTTTGAATTAAGCACGCTCTCAGTTGCAAAGTATAAGTGTTATTGTGAAGTATTTTCAAAGTAGTCTAATAAAGACCATTTTGCATTATTGAATATTGGAGTTATTTATTCAACAGTTTAGCGATACGACGTAAGCAGAAGGTTGCAAATAAGCGGAATTTCCCGAAATTCGTTACAATATATTTATAAGAAATGCCACCTTTTAATTTCATATCCAGGTATTCCGCACCATGGTCCGTCTGTCTGTCTGTTTGAACGCATACTATTCCTTCAATTTTTGAGAATCTTGAGGAAATATGGTGAGCGGGTATATTTGGATGTCCGACAAATCATTTGTCGGAACCGCCCTGATCGGACCACTATACCATATACATACATTCAATATCTGGGACAAGTTCTCGATGTTTACATCTGGCTCGCACTCGCTTATGAAGTAGAACAAGAAAAGCATTATAACATTATAAATAGTCCCATGGATATACGTATGAATTTTAAGAGTGATACGGACCACTGTGCACAAGACTACAGACAACTCATCAAAAATAGCTACAAGCAATGCTGAGTCTCATCTGTTTGTGTTCTGTCCTACCACCTTTTTATGTTCTCTCGTTAGACAACAACAACTAACCTTTTGGTGATAAATATTTTTTTGTGACGCTTACTGTTTATTAGTTCATATATAGTTGTTATTCTTAAATTTTGTTTACCATTAAAATAAAAAAAAATAAATGTAAGGCGCGATAACCTCCGAAGAGATCTAAGGCCGAGCTTCTCTTCCAATTTGCGTCGTGCTCCTCTTGATTTTTCCCTACAAATTGGCCGGACGGGACCTACATGTTTATGCCGACTCCGAACGGCATCTGCAAGGCAGATGAGTTTTCACTGAGAGCTTTTCATGGCAGAAATACAATCGGAGCGCTTGCCAGACACTGCCGAGGGGCGACCCCGCTTAGAAAAATTTTCTTCTAATTGAAAAATCTTATTTCTAAAATTTTGATGTTGCTTTGCCCGGGAGTTGAGCCCAGGGCATACGGTGTGATAGGCGGAGCACGCTACCATCACACCACGGTGGCCGCCATTTGTTTACCATTGCGGTTCTTTAATTGCTTACATATTGTCTTAGGTGCTTCTTATATTGTTTTACTTCATCTTTAAAATTAGTCGACAAGCTACAATCAAATAAGTTGTAAGTTGTAAGATGTGATTTCTTATGTCCATTTAATGTTTTTAGTATAATATTTATTTTAATTGCCAGTCTTGATGATGGCGTCAAACTGAGGTCGAAATATCACCGAAAATAAAATCAAATACATATTCTATATTCAAAATCAAAATTTTTTTATTTCATTATTGATATATACATATGAAAAGGGAAATAACTTGCAATCCGAAGCATTATAGAACTAATTTTGAATTAAAGGGACTATTTCTTGTCGCGTCCGAACCGCATTTTATATAGTCTTTTATATGTACTCACCTTTTTAGGTACCTACAATTTTTGCTTCAAATATGTTAACATGCGCTGGTTGAAATGCGTGCGAGCGTCGTGTCCGTTACCCAGGAATTGCCCATGTGTATTTGCATAGCTGAATTTTGTTATTAATTAAACATTTGTACAATGACAGTATTTTTAATGAAAAGTACAATTAGTAGTACTTAATTAGTGTTATCTGTTTGCAAACTGCTAATATATATACTCCGTCGTACATTTCTACAAAATCAAATTTGGGAGCAGTGCACTAAATTTTGAGCAATAACACCGCTGACATAATCAATCACCCTTATTGTCATTGCCGTCGTCGACATCGTCGTCGTATTTCAGTCGACGTCACATCGTATCGACGTCTTCGTCACTTCGACACCAAATCGGTATTGGCTAAGCTTGTTGAGACGACGACGACAATTTATCGATAAAATGAAAGGAGAATGTACCATATCTGTCATTTCTGGATCAGCTGTTCGATTTTTTTTTACTATTTCTGTATCTTTTTTCGCGATTTGAGATTTGTTTAAATATTTCATTTCAAGATTTTACAAAAATGTTTTATTATGAGCTCTAGTGACGAAAAAAATAAAGAGGAGCTTAGACTCAATAGAAAAAAAAAATCAGAAATAACTCCGATTTTTTCTAGCCCAGCTACAAGAACCTCGAATTGTTGCGCACTCGTTATTTGCATTTTGAATATCTAAAAGAACAATGCATATTACATAATTGTATATTTAATTAATTAAAAAAGAAATGTTTTACTTACAAATTTTACTTCTGTCGTCAGTAAAAACAGCGTCGACACAAATGGCGTCGTGTGAGGGCGACGACGACGACAGCAAATTTGCTTAGCCAATACCAAACATGTGTCGATAGTCGTCAATAGTTATCGAAAACGACGATGGCAATACCGAATTTAATACGTCGTCGTGAGTCGTCGTCGTCACTGAACGACAATGACAATAAGGGTGAATATCTTGCGTTAAATTTTACTCCCCTGAAATACTTTGTTTTTTGATATGATCTTGAAATAATTTCATTAATATTCATACGATTTACGCAACATTGCATTAACATGATTTGTTAGCTTGGGATGCGTCCTTTTTAGCCAGTGAATCATTTTTATTCTCATCTTTTCCCCTATGCCTTGGGATCCAATATAGTTGCATCCTTCTCCCTATCCCGATTTGTTCCAGGGTTTGCTTACACTCTAACACACTTTTAGATACTGCGATACGCGAGATTATTGCTTTAATTGCTGCTTGGCTGTCAATATACATAAAAGTTGACGCGGCTGCAGTTTTAGCTATTTTTTTGCAGTGTTTCTACTCTTTGAAAAACGCTACAGTGATCCGGCAGCTTGCAGGACCTATTTGTTTCCGGACGAGAACAGTATACCACCGACCCTACTCCTATGGGAAGGAGTCTCGCATCTCTGTTAGTAAACAGCATATTATGCACCTTGACCGCCTTCGGGCAGTGCCCCTGCTGTTGCAAGTTTGTCTGCCTTCTCGTTGCCTTCGATGATCCTATGACCAGAGTTATGTTTGCGAAGTAAGCTGTTTGGAACGACGTCTTGCAGATACTGAAGGCTTTATACGAAATGATTTGGGTGTTTAGCGCAATGAGCGCTGCTTAGCTATCGAAGTTAAAGCACATCTCGCGCCCTTCTAGCAAGTCCTCCGAAATCGTACACAACCTCTCTATACCCAGAAATCCGCTTGGAAGAAACTAGAAAAATTATGAAGACTGCCAATCCGTCTTCCCACCTTAAGATTTTCACAGAAAACGTCCGCTCCCATACCGCAGTCCATTTTGGAACCGTAGGTGTTAAGTGAAAATGTGTCCTTTTTTGCAGGGAATACTTGCTGAAGAAATTTTGGTAGCGGAGCAAAAATCCGTTTGATTTTTATTTATTTATTTTATTTATTTATAAATAAGACTCTGAAAATTATTGACCGACCTTAATAATGTCGAAAGCATAAAAGTCGAATATGGCATAGAGATCTAAAAGGGAGATTAACATCTTTTATAAGACATGCCGCCTATAAATTTCATATCCAGGTATTCCGTATAACCGTCCGTCCGTCTGTTTGTCTGTTTGAACGAAAACTACTCCCTAAATTTTTGAGATATCTTGATGAAATATGGTGAGCGGGTATATTTGGATGTCCTACTAATCATTTGTCGAAACCCACCTGATCGGACCACTATACCATATACATACATTCAATATCTGGGGCAAGTTCTCGATCTTTACATCTGGCTCGCTCTCGTTTATCTTCTCCAGCTTTGCGTTTACGACCAACCAAGTTGGAAATACCAGGACCGGTGCTGCAATGACGTGCAATGTGACCAGGCTTCCCGCATTTGAAGCATTTGATTACTCTATTACCCCGCCTTTGCGATCCTTTCAGGGCCTCCAATATTGTGTTCACCCAGTCTGGCCTTTCTACTTCCACACGGCGTGCTTTGAAAACTAGGTTACACAGAAGCGATGTTGTTTCCTGAGTCAGTGAATGGGATACTATTTCAGCAAATGTTTGCTTTGGGTTTGCGTACGTAGCTCGCTTCGTTTCGACGTATGCCATTTATAAAACTCCGAATCTTTACCCTTTCAGTGTATTCCACGGGTGCGTCTGCATTTGCGAAATGAGCCAATCTTTCAACATCCGACGCAAATTCCTGCAAAGTCTCATTCGCCTTTTGGTAACGGTTTTGCAACTCAATTTGGTATATCTGTTTCCTATGCTCGCTTCCGTAACATCTCTCGACAGCGGCCATCAATGCTTCATAACTGTTCCGCTCGTACTCTGGAATAGTCTGTAATATTTCAGCTGCAGGCCCTTTCAGTGCCACGAACAGTGCAGCAACTTTATCTTCCGCATTCCAGTTGTTCACTGCTGCGGTCTTCTCAGACTGTAGCTTAAAGACCTGGCAAGGCACAGAACCGTCAAAAGATGGAGTTTTTACCTTCGTATTACTCGCTGAAGCAGCCGGGCGATTAAGTTGCAATTCCTGTTTACGACCTCTCAAAGCATTATTTTTCCGCCCATACGCACTTCGAGTTTTGATGATATACGCGCCTCTTGTGCTTCTAGTTGTACTGTTATGTGTCTCTCTTGTTCTTTCAGTTGAGTTGCCATATATGTGTTTTGTACTTCCAGCTGTGATGAAATTTGTGTTTCCTGTGCTTCAATCTTGGCTGTTATCTGTGTCGACATTTCTGAAATACGCGTTTCTTGTGCTTCAATCTTCGATGTTATACGGTCCTCCTGGGATTCCAGTTGTGATGCCATATATGTCTTTTGTTCTTCTATCTTGGATGTTATACGGTTCTCCTGCGATTCCAGTTGAGATGACACTTCGGTTGGTATTTGTGACGGCATTTGCTTCAACACTGCTAGTATCGCGTTAGTGTCAACACTTGCCAATGGATTCGGAGTCTCTATCTTCTCCTCCATTTTAGTCGCTGACTCTTCCACATCGGGATAAAAGACATACTCGTCCACATTAATTCTTTCCAACTCCATTACCTCTCGTAGATGAGCTTGAAGCTCGATCTTATTGCCGGTTGTATTCAATCCACGGTTCTCCAACTCCTTTTTCAGTGCTGGATCCTTAATTCACTTAACTTTGCCATGTCCAAGTTGTATTCGAAATCTTCTGAAATTCCGCTTATTCCAAATCTTCTGCTAACGTTGGAATCGCTAAACGGTTGAGTAAATAACTCCAATATTCAATAATGCAAAAATGGTCTTTATTAGACTACTTTGAAAGTACTTCACAATAACACTTATACTTCGCAACCAATAGCGTGCTTAAATAAAACTGATCACGGACTACTCAGCTTGTGCTGCTTTTATACTCTCTGCCCAAATGTTTAGACGTTTCTTCTTCTAGAATCCTCTACCTGGTCACCAGCCATACGCGCGTGTATTTGTAGTGTGCAACCATATGCGTGTGTATATGTGAGTACTACTTGGCTGATGATGACATGCGTTTGTGAGTATCTCTCTGCTGCATGTATGTATGTGTGTACATTATGATAAATGTGTTATGTAGGTTAATAACCTTAGAGATGGTAATATTCGTCACAATATATTATGGTTCCTTCAAAAATCATTAGTTAAAGCCGCAAAAGGTAGTTATATAGATTCTCTGGACTTCTTCTGGTTGAGAACCAGAATTATCCGTAACAGTTGTAACGCACATACACTGTTGTTGTTGTTGTAGCGATCAAAGCACTCCCCGAAGGTTTTTGGAGTGTGATCGATATTGATGGTCCTTTGTCGGGTATATATATGGTATGCTTCGGTAATAAGTTCCAGTAAGGTACTAGCCCGATCATCTCGGTACTTTGTCGGGTATATATATGGTATGCTTCGGTAATAAGTTCCAGTAAGGTACTAGCCCGATCATCTCGGTAAAGATATAATATGGCGTCATTGAACTTTCTAGGACATACCGCTCCGACTTAAATTCACAGGCCCACAGGTTCCAAGGACCAAAAAAATGTTTCCCGCTATATTAGAGCCAGAATCAGAAGGATCTTGCTATCATTGCATATCTACAGCAGCGTTCAGAAAAAAAGGAATGAGCTTAAGATTACGCAATTCACTCTCAAAAAAATTCGAGCATTTTTTCCGAAAATTTCTAATTATGCTTTTAGCCCAATCGACTATTTTTTTTGGAAAAGTTTTCCCAGATTGATTTGCATAGCGTGCTGCTAAATATATTTGTGATGGCCGTTATTACAAATTTTTCCTTCCCCCTATTCTACTTAACATTTTTTATACCTTTCATATAATAAAATGATATATTAAGTTTTTCATGAATCTTAAAATTGTAAGTCCTTAAAGGAGAAGAGATAGGCCCACCAATAAGTATACTGAAATGATCTGGATGACAATCTGAGTTGATTTAGCCATTCGATATATTTTCATATTAGAAACAAGGAGATGAAAGAAAAGGGAATCGAAAACAGAGGCAATGGGAAGGAAAAGTATAGGAAGTTGGAAGGAAGTCGGAAAAGTCAAGAGAACAAGAGGAAGAGGTAGAATGAGAGTAAGTGTGGTCTATACAAATGTTTGTATGGGATGGTCAATCCGAAAGACTCATGAGTATCTTCATGATATTGTTTCGAATCGACAGTCATCTCATTGACGTCAACGATCTGTTGCCACATTCCGTAGTTGTGAACAATGTGGTACTCTGAAGATCCCGCCATTCCATTCTGTTGATCTGAAAGTTGTCATTTTCTCTAAGCAGTTTCGTAATTCAGATGCTTGAAATAATTTAGGCATATCCATGCCGATGCTTAAAAACCTAGGTAAAGTGGGTTTCAAATATTTAGCAAATGTCTTCAACCTGTCCCTTTCCACCTTTGCCGTTCCCGAAAAATGGAAAATGGCCAAAGTGGTCCCGCTACTAAAGCCTAGGAAACCAACTAATATAGGAGATTCATATCGCCCAATATCTCTCCTATCGCCAGAATCCAAGGCACTTGAAGCCATTTTGCTCCCCTATTTCAAAGCAAATTTGCAACTAGCCTCTTATCAGCATGGTTTTAGAAAATTGCTTAGTACAACCAGCGCGCTAAACGCTCTAAGCACCCAGATAAATTGCGGTTTAAATTTAAAACCCTACCATAGACCAGTACTCGTTGCGCTAGACTTATCAAAAGCTTTTGATACGGTCAACAATGGCACGTTACTGCAAGACCTGGAAGGCTCTACGCTTGTCCCCATGTCTTAAAAGGTGGACCGAAAATTATCTGTCTGGTTGGCAAGCATCGGTGCAATTCAGGAACATAACATCTAAACCCAGAAGTATTAAACAAGGGGTACCATAGGGTGGTATCCTATTCCCGCTTTTATTTAACTTCTACATATCGATCCACCCTTCGCCACCATAAGGAGTCACCATTGTATCCTACGCTGATGACTGCATGATAACGACCAGAGGTCCACTTATCGATGAGCTATGTAATAAAATAAGCAACTATCTTCTGATCTCTCCAGCTTTTCGCCTCTCGAAACCTGACATTCTCACCCACCAAATCATCGGCGGCCTTATTGACAACATGGACACGGCAATTTTCGACCATATTGGACATTCAAGTCGATGGTATTACGCTATCGATTGCCTTACACCCAAAAACTCTGGGTGTTACGTTCGATCAGGATCTACATTTTGGCGAGCATGCAATTCCAATTGTACCTTAAATACAGAGCCGTAATAAAATCCTAAAAATTACTTGCCGGCAGCACTTGGGGTAAAGACAAAGAGAAGCTCACTATCACTTACAAAGGAATTAGCCAGCCGCTTGTATGATACGCGGCCCCGATATGTTCGTCAAGCCTAAAGGTTACTCACTGGAAGAGAATACAGGCTTGCCAAAACACCTCTCTGATAACCGCTACGGGCTGTCTCTTTACGCCCCCAGAACACCACCTACACGATGAGGCGAAAGTACTCCCCATTAGGAGAGAAATGAAATGAAGGAGCACCTCCCCAAGGGCTTAAGAAGTAATCTCCGTAAGCACTATGAGGAGATACGGTACCTGAGAATACAACAGTATGATGAAAAAAAAAAAAATACAAACACGTCCTCAGTGATATCCACAAAAAGGCATCCATCGTCATTCCTTAATGGCGGTGATGTCAGCCTCTGTTTTCCAAAGGACGTCAACCGTCAGGAATCGGGTTTTCCTCCTTCTCCGGGAACTGGCTGAATGATATTCTTCTTCTATGAAACAAAGATTTGGGAACAGTGCGATTAATGGTCCGGATTGGAATAGGCGGGGTTCTTCATACAACGCCAACTCTTCGCTTTGACTTCATGCCCAGCAAGGCAGATTCATATGCGTTAGTTTCTGACTGCGTGTTTACCTTCGAAAGTCGTGAGCTACATTCGAATTAAAAGATTTGGTCACTTGCAAATGGCGATCAGGAATAACGTACGTTATCCGATTCCGTATCTAATTAGGTATATTGATTACTACAAATAAGATAAAAAATATCAGTAAATGGTGAACGCTTGAATATGTTAGATTCAAAGAGATGAAACAAAGCAAAAAAATAGCTGCAATACAATTTAACAACTTGGATTGTTTTTGTGATGAAGGGCAATTGTGGTTTGTTTTAAGCGTACAAGAGTTATGGTCAAGTGCTTTGGAAAAATGGAAGCAAAAAAGTTTGCCTCTACAGTAACTCGAATTTTTGATCGAATAAAATCCAAATATTATTTAGTAATCTTGCCGACGAGGCATACTCTGTCCTGCATATAAAGTGCGTCTCATACCTATAGCACACATTTTTCCTTAGAGAACTAACTGTTGGAAAATTTTTGGAATACGCAATAGAAACAAAATAAAAACTAGCCGGACACGCGTGCATCTTGCGCAACAAATATAAAAGTCTCATATCAAATATCAACAGAAATCAGCTGTTCTATCTATCAATAATCTATCAATAAAAACTTACATGCGCTTGCGCTGCCATCTGGCGAATGTTAGCAACTGCCGGTATGCAGAGTTAGTTCTAATCAAATATTCAGAATAGTACCATAGTATAAATAGATTTATTTGTGTGCTCAAAATCGTTTATTTTTAACAAATTATTTTAATAAAATATACCGAAGCAAAAGCATTACGACCAATAATGTCCAAAGCTCGCTAAAAGCACGAATCTCCATCTTTACAAGCAAAACTTTATAGATTTGGATTCCAAATAAGAGCGAAAAAGGGACCTGCACATAAAAACAGCAATTAGAAATAGTATATAAGATGAGGAAAAGTACAGCTGTTTATCTTCTTTCGTTTCAGCAACTGATTTTTCGAATTACTATCTTCCATAAATGTTAACGTCATACAAAAGCAAAACAGTGCCTTTATTGGGTATTGGAAATCGCTTCATAACTACAGCACACTTAGGCCCAATTTTTCAGTACAAGTTCAACTCAGTTTGTCAGTTAAACTACGCTTAAACTTATTCTGCAGTTTTTCAGTCCACTTTAACTGAAGTTTAAGCTGAGCTTAAGCGGCCGATCTGACAGGGTTAAACTCTAGTTAACCTACCAGTGATTTGCGTTCGTTTGAAATGGCGTCGGAATATACCCAACAAGCATTTGGGCTTGAGTACCATGTTGATAACTAGGCAAACTTCTAAAACCTCAAGAGTTATTTCGAAACACTGGCTCAGCTCGAGAAGTATAGCATACTCAGCAAAAGAGGGAATTTTTTATAAAGCAAAAAATGCTATTACTTAAATTGAAAAAATTTAATTAACAATTTGTGCTTCTCTAACTGGACTCAAATGAAAGACTCCATACTACAGTATTTTCACGAAAACTAAATGAAATATATATAATTTAAAAAATTAATAAATGTGACGCGCTAACCTCCGAAGAGATTTTAGGCCGAGCTTCTTTACCAATTTGTGTCGTGCTCCTTTTAATTTTTCCTACAAATTGGCGGGACGCGACCTACTTGTTTTATGCCGACTCCGGACGGCATCTGCAAGGCAGATGAGTTTTTACTGAGAGCTTTTCATGGCAGAAATACTCTCGGAGTGCTTGCCAAACACTGCCGAGGGGCGACCCCGCTTAGAAAAATTGTCTACTAATTAAAAAACCTTGTTTCAAAAATTTTGATGTTACTTTGCCCGGGGGTTGAACCCAGTAACTTCGATGTGGTAGGCGGAGCATGCTACCATCACACCAACTCGGCCGCCTATATAAATAATTTTTGATTAATTATGCTTCATTACTGCTATCAACCAGGTGTTTATTTCTCACAATAAACAGCTGTTGGTTTTGGTGGTAACACCTTGGAGATTTTTTTCAACTCCACCTGTTATGCAATGTAGGATATCAACTGGAGAAACGTTTTGAATATTTATTTGAGAACTGTATATTTCTCAAGATCTCTCGAAATTGGAATATTAATTGGAAAATATTAATGAAGTTGGATATCAACTCGCGAACTATCTCTTTTAAGAATAATTAAACAATGATGTTGGATATCACTTCCGGAACTAGATATATATTTCGCTGTAGATTTTTTTTTCCATGTTTGTTGGGAAAACAAAACCCATATGTTACCGTATCTATAAATTATCTATAAACAATTTTTGTTGTTATATCGGCCTACTGATTTTAAGATCGCGGGTTCGAATCGAGCTCAAGGCCTAACAATAATTTTTATCATTATTATTGTTATGATAAATTTTTTCTTAATTGAAAAAATTTTTTAAATTAGAATAGAAGAAAGAAAAAATTTTAGACAACTGCCAAAGCTCGTTGTATAGATCCATTTCGGGAACTGCTAAATTCCTTCATCGGCAACGTTTAGGCGCCGCTGCTATAACCATTCAGCCACCACAGCGGTTTTTTGTTTGTCTTCATTAATCCTACTTCCATTCTGGTTCGTGCCAATTGATATTCACAACACTGCGACATCTGTTGCAGAATAGCTGTGAAAATTGGACTTGTTTGTTGGCAATGCTGCCATAGTGTCATATTTTATTGACACTTTTTTCCCCGTGCTCTGGGATGTATTAACAATTTTTGTTGTTATATCGGCCTACTGATTTTAAGATCGCGGGTTCGAATCGAGCTCAAGGCCTAACAATAATTTTTTATCATTATTATTGTTATGATACATTTTTTCTTAATTGAAAAAAATTTTTTCTTAATTGAAAAAATTTTTAAATTAGAATAGAAGAAAGAAAAAATTTTTTTTTTTTTTTAATAAAATTTATCATAACAATAATAATGATAAAAAATTATTGTTAGGCCTTGAGCTCGATTCGAACCCGCGATCTTAAAATCAGTAGGCCGATATAACAACAAAAATTGTTAATACATCCCAGAGCACGGGGAAAAAAGTGTCAATAAAATATGACACTATGGCAGCATTGCCAACAAACAAGTCCAATTTTCACAGCTATTCTGTAACAGATGTCGCAGTGTTGTGAATATCAATTGGCACGAACCAGAATGGAAGTAGGATTAATGAAGACAAACAAAAAACCGCTGTGGTGGCTGAATGGTTATAGCAGCGGCGCCTAAACGTTGCCGATGAAGGAATTTAGCAGTTCCCGAAATGGATCTATACAACGAGCTTTGGCAGTTGTCTAAAATTTTTTCTTTCTTCTATTCTAATTTAAAAAATTTTTTCAATTAAGAAAAAATTTATCCTAACAATAATAATGATAAAAAATTATTGTTAGGCCTTGAGCTCGATTCGAACCCGCGAAATTATCTATAGATAATAAATAATCCAATATTGCCGCAAGAAAAAGCGTACCCCTAAGGCGGCCTTAAATTGTGACTGAAAAACTGCTCATTAGTTTAACTGTAGTATAAATTTGACTAGAGTTTAAGCAAACTAAGTTTAAGCTTAGCTTAACCAACTACTGAAAAACCGGGCCTTAGAGAAGTGTCTAAAATTCGAGTTTTTTCATTGATATCATTAATTTATTCGATTTCCATTTTGTTGAATACATTTAAAAACTCTATTATACATAGAATTTACTAAATTTAGAAGCTAATTTACTTCCAGGTGCTCCCATTTATACATAATGGCATCCTTCATTTCGTTTGTGGAGGTATATTGGTGGTTTTCGGCATAGACTCTACGGACTAATAGTCCCGATATATTCTTCAGGTGATTAAGGTTGGACGAACATCCTGGCCAATTCAAAACATTAGCTTTATTTTCATAAATTTGTTTTGTCTTGCGAGCGGCATGTATGTGCATTGTCCTGCCTAAAAGTCCACCGTTTTTCGCTGTTTGCTCATAAAAAGCGCATAAAATTACATTAACGTAATATGAACTCTTCATATTTGAGCCCACAAACTGCAGCCCTACCTAGTACGGCGTCGCCTGTAAATGTTTCCCAAACCATCAACGACCCACCTCCAAAATTTTTCTTTGTAAACATTTGAGGCTTCTTCTCCAAATCTCTCCAATATCCTCTTTTTCCGTCCGGCCCATCCAAGTTTAATTTTTTCTCATCTGAAAATATAACCTGCAGTAAAAGGCAAGCAATAAATATGGGTCCAAAAAAACAATTAAACTTCGCTACTCTAGAGCAGTCCATTTTAATGTGTTTCTTGGCTAACTCAATGCGAGCATTTTTATGTCGCTCTGTTAAAAAATGAGCAGTCTTAATTTTTTGGCGCCAACTTTTCGAGCTTATTGGAGAATCCTCCACATTGTTCATTTGCCTATGCTTGTCCTCACGAGTGTCGCCAATTTCGAACAGCTCTGCGGGTAGTTGCTGGCGTTTGGACCCTCAAATCTTTCCCTATCGTAATCCGCTGTAATTTATAAAAAGTTGCTTACAACTTTGCGAATCCGAACAATTTTTTTTTGCAATTTCACTAGTTTTTAAATTTTGTTCTTTCAAGACCAAAATTTTGGCGCTTTCGGTTTCAGTTAATTTTGTTCCACGTGGTATATTTATTACCGTTGGGTTAGATTTATATGTATGTACAAAAAAGAAGAAGTTCGTCTAGAAGACTTCCCCCTTAGAGAGTAATTTTCGAACTGAGTGCTACAGTTATGAAACGATTTTATAAGCACAATCTAGAAAGTGGTTAGCTTTTTATAATAGTAAACTCAATGCAGGAGAGATATTCGAAAAATTGTTGGCTCAAATGAAATTTTTATTTTTATATAATTCATATAAATTTTTATTTTTATTTCTAAGAGCATCACAAAAACTTCTCACCAGTTAGTTCTCTGAAGAAATATGTATGCTATAGTTATGAGACGCCGTATAAATTTGAAAAATGCTTCTCTCTTTTTGCCCATAGTGTTATTGGTATTCGGTTTTTACGGCCGAATCGATTTGTTTAGCTGTCACCGTCCTTGGTACTACACGCTTCCAGCTCGAATTGTATGTACTCTCTTTAGGAACTCATCACTACCACATGCCTATTCCCCATTTTCTTTCTATATCAGATACTTAACTATGTATATATTTAGAAGTGTTTTGGATCATAGTCGTACGCGCTACCTACAGAGCTATTAAAACTGTAAATCTAAACATATAATAACACTTAAACCCTATGGTTTTGTTGTCAACAAGTTGCTATTTTCATATTTATTAGACTTTTTAGTTTTGAAAAAATCAATTTTGAGATTTTAGGTCTATTGTTCAGTTAAGTTGAATAACTAAACGGAATACAATAAAAAATCGTAGTAATAAATTGAAAGGTTTTAAATAAGTTAAAAAAAAAATTGCTCAAGGCAACAAAGGCATGGTTTAATACTTACGCTTCAATTGGTAGATTTTAAATGAATAAATTTTGAGTCACTGTTACCAGCATAGTTTCAAGTTTAAATGGTGATACATTGATGCACTTTTCCATGACAACAAATCTTAATTGCAATCAAGATGATGGCTTTACCAAAAACTAAAAAAAAACAATTTACAATTGCATATCGCCAGCAGAAGTGAACTCCAACAATATACGGAATGTAGCTTTTATGTCAAATCTTGAAGCTGATCAAACAAACAAAAAACAAACCCAAAGCGGCGTAACCGATTGCGTTTGCTACTGCAGCAAAAATTGTTCTTAACAAATGCCAACCAGAGCTGCAGTATCTAACACATCGCGGATGGTGGAAAAGTTGACTTGTGAGGTTGAAGGCTGTAGCCAAAAAAAACTAACATTGTGTATAATAAGCTTAAGGATTTCCTGTGGTGTTTGTCAAGAGCAGCAAACAAAAACAATAGGATGGGCCACATTATTTGGACAATTTTTTTCGGCAGATCGGAGTTTAAAGTGCTATTATACTACATGTAATTGATTCATCTCTTCTCCGTTATAGCTGACGGGAACTGAAAACGTCGCAAAAGGAAGGACACTTTAACCTATGGGTTTTTTTCGGAGGAAATTCTTAGACTGTGGCAAGAGCGCCAGAGAAATGAAAAAAATCGGCTTGAAAGCTGGACTGTGACAAACGTTAAGACATGCACGACGAGAAACGTAAGTTAATTATTTCATACGTTACCCAAAGCTCCGCTTGGCCCACGAAACTATATAACGAGCATTGCATGGAAAATCGTAAATTTTCGCCGATTTTCGAGAGCCAATATATTTTAAATGCATCACACTCCAACATACCAAGGAAGAATAATTTCAATTTAGTATCAGCTTTCGACAAAAAAATTTATAAATTTCGGAAAAAAAGCATAGGAAAAAAAAAAATGTATATTTATATTATTTATATTTCATCCGTGATCACATATGTGAGTCTCTATTTCGTGTAATTTGTATAAATAGTTTCGCAGTACGATACGAATCGTAAAACACGATAAGGACCCTGAACTGCACTCTATCTCAGAGTTTTTTTATAAGCGTATGATGTTACCGTCAGCATACGATATTCTAAAAAGACAGAGTAATACGATCATGTATCGAAAAGAAATTTCACTCAAATGATAAATAATAAAAAATATTCATAAAAATGATAATAAGTTATGGATCTAGTGAATACTGGTAGCCACCACTTCACACAATTCTCTAATCCGATTGCCAATTTCAGAGCTTTAGCGATTTAAAAAATTGATTTCGATCACGGAGCGTATAACGCGATACGTGCCTAGAACCGTGGCTGTAAATTTCCTCACAAGTTAAGAACAAGTAAGAAATATATATGGCCGTTAAAATTGAACCACCCTAACCTAATAGTATCTAATAGTAGTTATCGCCACCATATCTAGAATCACTTGACCATTTCATTGTTTGAAGATTGATATATTTCCATCTCAATACATATGTACATATGTGCATATATGCATAGTTTGTACAGTTTTAGCATTGAAATTTATCTTATTAGTCAAAACCAGAGACCGAAAAGCAGTTATTTTTGGAGGTTTCACTTTAAAAAACATTAACGGCAGAAATACACTAGGTGTTTTTGCAAAACCACTGCCAAGAGGACCCCGTTTAGAAAACTATTTTCCAAAGTATTTTGATGTAGCTTCTCCCAAAACTTGAACCAAGCGCCGCCATAATTTTCAGATTTGTAATACTAGTTTATGAAAAACAAAGAAATAAAGAAGGTAAAACAGAAAAACGCGTAGAGACAAATAAACAAAACGAACACGATTACTTTTTCTGGGTAAACCTTGCCTTTAGGGAACCACTTAGGCACGCCACTGGCACAGCAAGCTGTCAGTTAATCGAAATCAATGCAAATTTTCTTTTGACTTGACATCTTTAATGGTCCTTAAAACAAAATTAAATGAAAAATATTGGTTCGGCAAATAGTCGATTCTATTCCGACCCACACCCACAACGGGGTGTACAGCTACAATTTGAGTTTTTTGATAAATAACATCATCACTGTTACGGTCTCTTGCGAAAATATCTAGTAACAAATAAAAGTTCTAGGTACACCATGGGCAGAGGAAAACATAAATTGTTGGGAAAGGATAGATTTTTTTATCAGTGAAATATTCAGCTCTTCATAATACTGCAAGAACTTTAAATTTTGTTCATGTTTTCCATCTGAAATAGCTTTTCTAATCTGCCAGTGGTTGTATAACAACAACGGTTATTAATTAATTGCTATACTTCAGCGCACAAAATAACACTTAAGTACTGTTTTCAGTAAGTTTTTGCATATGTCATTCTTACAAGCATTTTTATAATATAAACAGGCAGTATATATGTATATACAGGGTGAGCCTTTAATATATGATTAACATACGATTCTTGGCTTGTTCTCTACCACCACAGTTTTCCCAGATAAATGGGAAAAGGAGTGAAAGATCGGAAAAAAAGCATAGCAAAAAAAAAAAAAATTAATACAAAATCGAGAAACTAAATAAGCACTAATCTGGTTTCCTTTTTATTCCTTCAGATCCCAATATAACCGCGAGGCAAAAAATGCAGAAAATTGTCATCCCTAGTGAACACACATTTTCTTTAAATACTTGCTATGGATAATATCTTCTTTTTCTTGCAGCTATAAGCATTCTCCTAATATTTCAGACAGTGTTTTCGATGTTGATGGTCCTTTGACGGATGTTGGTATGGTACGCTCCGCAAAACAGCATCATTAAGATACTTGCCCAAACTTCTCGGGAACGAATATATGAACACGTTGAACCTTCAAGGTCATCCCACCTACTCCTTCCGTGGGGAGAAAAACGACGCCTGAGTGAAATATCATCTATAAATGTACATATATCACAATGTCTCTGAAATGGCGAATCCTTTAAATGACATGTGTTTACTAACGACCATACGAGCTCAGTAGATCCAAATTTTATTACAATTTTTATAAAAAGTTTAACAGAATCATATGTATCATTTGAGTGAAATTGGTTTTTCATCCGTGATCACATATGTGAGTCTCTATTTCGTGTAATTTGTATAATGTTTTCCATCTGAAATAGCTTTTCTAATCTGCCAGTGGTTGTATAACAACAACGTTTACTAATTAGTTGCTATATTTCAGCGCACAACATAACACATAAGTACTGTTTTGACTAAGTTTTTGCATATGTCATTCTTACAAGCATTTTTAGAATATAAACAGGCAGTATATATGTATATACAGGGTGACCCTTTAATATATGATTAACATACGATTCTTGACTTGTTCTCTACCACCACAGTTTTCCCAGATAAATGTGAAAAGGAGTGAAAGATCAACTGAACATAACTTCGGCAAATAATTTAAAAAAATTGAATCCATAAATCTGAGCCAGTTCTGTTTTGAATATTGGCATATTTATAATTAATCAACTCCTTTTATCGAAACCCTCAGCCTTTATAGCTTGCGCAGTTTTAGGCGAGGTGAATTTCAGTACAACGGATCCCATTCACTTCACTTTGCCAAAGCATTAAGAGCAATTATAGAGGAGTTGGTGTAGTACATGTCGCATTTTCATAATCCCGTCTTCCAACTTCCCATTAAAGTCTGCAGTTATATGAAGATGGTATCCAAAACTTATTATGGAGATTCCACATACGACAGAGTGAGACTTAGAATGGGAGTGAGAGTTGGAGGGAGATAATCGGAATAAGGGATGTAAGAAGAAATCTGGAGGATGGAGTAAACGACAGTTGTATAGAGAGGAGAATTTGGGATAAATAATTTTAGGGCACGAAAATGTCTGCCGGGTACACAGGTAGTTTAATTAGCGGAATTCATTTCTTGATCTTAATCATTTTGCTTAACCTCGCTACAGCTAATAAATTTTCCGAAGTTTCAGAAATTATCAAGCCTTTTATTCCGTACTTTAATTACACTGGCCACAAAAATGTTCTTTACTTTAGACCGACCCCTATACCTACCTAAGTATGTATTTCGAATCAGAATCACACTAAATTGCAAGAAGAGGTAAGTTATTTATAAAATGTTTGATGGCTTAGATGTTGAATGAACCTTGTTTGCGAAAATATACAAATCGCTCTGTGTGCCGAAATTTCACTAGAATCTGAAGCTGAATTATATTGGGCTCAAATTACGGACTTTTATCTTAAATTGAGTACCTTTGCGACATTCTCACCTTTCGAAGATTTTATTTCGAATTATTTCTATGACCAAGGTGAGTTAAGAAAACTTCTTTTCTCGGCACAGCCTAATAAATCTTCAGTCCTTAAACCAATTTGAACAATATATAACTATACTTTCACACATGTTGCACAAATAAATGAATGAAATGTTTGAGTTACATAAGTTTGTTTAAACAAATATTCAAGTGTATGCAATAGTCATGACAACACAAAAAATCCCGATAGTGTTCATGTATTGGGGTAGTACCATGGACGGTATCTAATCAATCGGTGCTTTCAGCGTACCCTATTTTTATACTCAGCATGCTCTGCACACAGAGTATATTGACTTTTATTGGATAACGGTTGGTTGTACAGGTATAAAGGAATCGAGATAGATATAGACTTCCATATATCAAAATCATCAGTATCGAAAAAAAATTTGATTGAGCCATGTCCGTCCGTCCGTTCGTCCGTCTGTACGTTAACACGATAAATTAAGTAAATAATGAGATATCTTCACCAAATTTGGTACACGAGCTTATCTGGATTCAGAATAGATTGGCATTGAAAATGAGCGAAATCGGATGATAACCACGCCTACTTTTTATATATATAAAATTTTGGAAAATATAAAAAACCGTATTATTTAGTAAATAATACACCTAGAATGTTAAAATTTGACATGTGGGCTGATATAAAGACTCTTGATAAAAATTTGAACATTTTTTTTAAAATGGGCGTGGCACCGCACACTTGTGATATAATCAATTTTACAAATATTATTAATCATAAATCAAAAATCGTTAAACCTGTCGTAATAAAATTCGGCAGAGAGGTTGCTTTTACTATAAGGAATGCTTTGCAGAAAAATTTACGAAATCGGTTAAGGACTAAGCCCACTTTTATACAAAAGGTTTTTAAAAGGGTCCGGACGAATAGAATAAGCTATATCTTTGCAAAAAAGAGCTTTATATCAATGGTATTTCAATTCCCAAGTGGATTTATAACAACGAATAGGAAAAACTTCAAATTTAAAAAAATGGGCGTGGCACTGCCCCCTTTATGACAAAGCAATTTTCTATGTTTCGGGAGCCATTACTCGAAGAAAAATTAGCATATCGTAATGAAATTGGCTACACAGGTTTTCCCTATAGCAGAAAGTATTTCTAGTAAAAATGGACGGGATCGATTAAAGACCACGGCAACTTAGATATAAAACAAATTTAAATGGGTCGTAGACTAGAATAATAAGCTATAACTTAGTTTTGAATCAATGATATTTCACTTATCAAGTTTTATTGTAACAGGAAATGAGGAGACATTTTTTTGAAACGGGCGGTGCCAGGTGCTATGTATAAAAGTAATTTATCTGAAATGAAATGTGCAATTGAAGCTCACGCTGAGTATATAACGTTCGGTTACACCCGAAATTAGACACCTTTACTTGTTATTGATACGTTAAAACATGGAAAATTTGTTCTCTTATAACTTTGTAATTTTAACGCTCATAACAAGCCGTTCTTTATATGAATTTCACTTCTTCACCAGCTAGCTTCTAACATGTCCTAGTAACCCTCGCCATTTGTAAACTTTGCAATTTTTCTCTAATATCAATAATTTGTTTTAGTTGTACTATACTTCAATAGATCTGAAGAGCTTAAAAATATGTATGCAAAATAAATCAAAACGGAGTTAAATTTTTTTATCGAAATAAAAAAATTATAACTTGTCCAAGAGCCTTGCGTATCGTGCAATACGAATCGTATTGAAATTCATTTTTTAAACCACAATAGGTAGTTTCGAAATGTAAAATTAAGATAAATGACATATCTTAACTAGTGACTATTATAGAAAATAATAGTTTTCTATACAATTTTTATATGGTTGACCGATTAATTTTTATAGTTTGAGTGAAACTGATCGTATAATATGATATGGGCCCATATTCTAGTGTGTGTTGCTTGAGCTTCGATGAATATAAAACTGATAGTGAGCCAAACATGTTTCGAATACTATACACTAGGCCTTACTCTCAGGTAGGTTGGTGGTCCCGGGTTCGTACACATCTCTAGTATACACAAAAAAACCGTATTATAGTAAATACAGGGTTAAAGAATAAAATTTTACCTATTCAAAGCGATCATATCGAGATTAAGTAGAATAAAATCCTGTTGTTCTTGCGTTAACAGTGCTTCGCACCATTCCAAGGGGCTCGAACACTCACAAACTGTAATCAAAGAAGGTTGGTGTCATGTGGGGACACATAACATCCTATATCGGCTTGATGTTGTTGTTGTAACGATAAAGAAACAAGGTTTTGTTATCCGGAGTACTATCGTTGTTGATAGTCCTTTATCGGATATAGATCTGGTACGTTCCGGTAAAAAGCACCATTAAGGTATAACCTCGACCATTTCGGGAGCGATTCAAAATGACAGCAATGAACCTTCTGGGCCATGCCGCCCGCCACCACCTAGTTAGATGCAGAACGTGGGGTAACTAGAGCTTCGGCTGGTTGAAAATTTGGTTGGAGAAGATATAAATTGCGCTCGCAACACCTTGAAAGGGCTGCGCAAATAAGCGTACCTGCCGTTGGTATATTCTAACTCCTTAAACCGCTTGGGGCCCCATATCGGTTTACAATTCGAAAATCTAAATTTCAGAAATTTTTCAAAACGCTCTACATATCTCAAGATTTGCTTAAAAAATTCCGTATTTATTTCAGAATTCCTTGGAAGAACCCCCTGTATCAGAATTTAGTTCATAAATTCCCTGTCTTACTGAATTACGCTCTTTTTAAATACAATTTTGAGATGACGCGTTCTTCAAACAAACTCTAACATAGGCATTTTTCAAAAGTTGGAGTTATTGAAACTGTAGCTGAAATAAAGCATATAGCAGCCGTGTGAAAGCTTTTTTAATTTTGGCTATTGTAAATGTGGGGAAATAATACAAATTTCGGAGTCTATTAACTTCAGACCGTGTGTCCGCCGTTTGCCTTGAATATGACTTTGGAGTTCTTAAAAATTGAGTTACATGCTGGAAGAACGTGATCGTCGTTTATATACAACCTTGTCTCCTTCATGAATTTGGATGTTGGCAACATTTGAAGCGCCTAACCCTGTTTTTCTATGGAAAAACTTCTGATAACAACCACTTTTAACCCATTTGCCAAACAATTGTAAAATTTTTTTAAACGATTTATCAAAATAACGACGGTCACCGAGGTGTGCTGCGAGCGTGCTTTGCTTATTACACCGATGGTTCTGGGTAAAAGTCCAGAGCAAATTAACATCAAAAATTTTGAAAAAAGCGGTTTTTCAATTAGAAAAAAGTTCCTCTTAGTACGGTCGCCGCTCGGCAGTGCTTAGACAAATACTGCGAGTGTATTTCTGCATAGAAAGCTTCTCAGTGAAAATTCATCTGCCTTGCAGAAGCTTCAGAGTCAGCATAAAACATGTAGGTCCGGTCCACCCGTAGGGAAAATTAAAACGAGCACGATGTAAGTTAGAAGAGAAGCTCGGCTTAAATCTCTTCGGTGATAAATCGTGCCAAGTACATATTTATTTTTAACACAATAAATTAAAAATTATACATTGAAGGTGTTTGAAGTAGAAAAATGTATGCAAGCATTTTCTAATATATAAAGTTCTTCTGTCACGGATTTAGAGGCTGAACCCCTCCGAAACCGCTGAACCGATTCTCACGAAATTTTGTGAGCATATTGTGTAGGTCTGAGAATCGGCCAAGGTCTACCTTTTTTTCGCTACGTGTCTAGGGTCTTGAGATCAAAACGTGGACCCGGGTACCCCTAGAATGTGTTTATACAATATGGATATCAAATGAAAGCTGTTGATGAGTGCTATAGTACAGGATAGTTTTCATACAACTGGGAGGTTAGGGTCTCGGGATATAGCCCAAAACGTGGACCCGGGTTACCCCTAGAATGTGTTTATATATTATGGATATCAAATGAAAGCTGTTTATGAGTGCTATAGTACAGGATAATTTTCATACCCCTGGGTGACTAGGGTCTCGAAATATAGGCCAAAACGTGGAATCGGGTATCCCTAGAATGTGTTTATACAATACGAATATCAAATGAAATCTGTTTATGAGTGCTATAGTACAGGATAATTTTCATACCCCTGGCTGACTAGGGTCTCGAGATATAGGCCAAAACGTGGAATCGGGTATCCCTAGAATGTGTTTATACAATACGAATATCAAATGAAATCTGTTTATGACTGCTATAGTAAAGGATAATTTTCATACCCCTGGGTGACTAGGGTCTCGAGATATAGGCCAAAACGTGGATCAGAGTAACACTAGGATGTGTTTTTACATTATGGGTATCAAATTGAAGCTGTTGATGTGTGCTATAATACAGAGTAAGTTTTACACCGCTGGGTGACTACGGTCTGGAGATATAGGCCAAAACATGGACCCGGATACCCCTAGAATGTGTGTGTATTATGGATATCAAATGTAAGCTGTTGCTGAGAGCTCTAAAGTTCATTGTGATATTCGACTTAGTCGCATCAACCTGGAAAAATTGATAAATATGCATGCGAAGCCGAAATAAAGACAAGAATTAATAATACCCACATACCTATTTATATACGTCCTATTCGATTTGCCTGAAATTTCGTATATAAATTTGCCTATATTAATATTTACCATGCTTTTTTCCGGGAAGTATACCAGAGACGGACTGGGATTGGGATTAGGACTAGGACTAGGACTGGGACTGAGACTGAGACTCGGAGTAGGAATGGGACTGAGACTCGGAATGGGACTGGAAAAAATACATACCACCTTCTGGGACTGGCAATAAGAGATGAAGAAGAATGAGAAAAAATTTGGAGAAGAGAAAAGAGAGAAGGAGAAAAGAAAGAGATAGAATGAGATTGAATGAGACGAAGATGGAGGTAGATGAAGCGAAAAAGACGGAGGGAGGAGTGAATAAAAAGGTTAGGAAAAAGTTTATAGGGGCGAGGGCAGATTTAGACGGAAAAATCTTATTAAAAAGTATGCAGATATACCAAATTTGGGGCAGAACAACGTCTACCGGGTCTGCTAGTATTAATATAGTTCTGTGTATTATCACCACTTTAGGGAAGGCGCAAAATAAGTACCTGATGATTATTCCAACTAGCTCTAACAGTTGCTGCCTGCGGGAGTTTTTCGACGTGGCAATGTAAGGGAGAAGTGCGGCTTAAAAAGTTACGTAGCCTATTGGGTCATTGAAGGGCATAGTAATCCGCTGTATAATCCGTGGGAGAACGTGGCGCGGAAGCCAGATTAACTTAGAGAGCTTCGTTGCAACGCTAAACTTGAGATGCTTTTAACTTAATTAATTGGCACTTTATGGTTTAAACGTTTATGGCCGTCCAACAGGGCGCGCCAGCCGCTTCTTCAATGGGTTAGCTGGCGCCAATTGATCACATCAATGGAAATTAAATTTTCTCTCGAACACTGCCAGAACCGCTTCATCTGATGTTGTCATGGTCCGTGTTTCTGCACCATATAGCAGGACGTGTACGATAAATGACTTCTAGAGTACGATTTTCGTTTGCCGACAGAGGACTCCTTTTCAATTTCGCCTACCTAATGTAAAGTAGCATTTGTTGACAAGAGTGATTCTTCGCTTAATTTCAGAGTTGATGTTGTTGGTGCTAATGCTGGTTCCCAATGAACAAAGTCTATTCCTATTTCGAAATTATGGCTACCAGTAGTGGCGTGGTTGCCAAGGCGCAAATGGGCTAACTCCTTGCTCAATGACAGCAGGTACATCGTTTTGTCCTCATTCACCATCAAACCCATCCTTTCCGCTTCTGTTTTCAGTTTGGAACTATGGGGTGGGGTTGCGTTATAGCCTAGAAGTTTTAATTTGATCATATTAAATCGTTACCGAAATGATCGGGCTTGTAGTTTAATGGTGCTTGTAAACGGAGAGTACCGGATCTATATCCTGCAAAGGATCAACACTGATAATACTCCCCGAAATTTTTGGGGGTGTATTTATAGCTACAACAACAACAACAGGGCCGACAAATCGACAGCTGTTTCATTTATACATTGTAAGTCCCTTCAAAGCCTTTCTTCTCGGTAGTTTGATTCGAACTCACACTCCTACTATGATTAATCTGTTGACAAACAGACTATACAGGAATACTGTTGTACTAAGTAATTGTTGTGCTGAGACATATGTACTTGTGCTTCCTCAACGTTTATAGGTGATATTGAACTTTTCCAGTTTTTCAATTTAAATTGATTGTGAATGATGATCGGCAACATGTGCCTTACTCATCTATTTAAATGACTCTTAAATTTATTTCTTTCATTCTCTATCTATATATCTTTTGAAAAAAAAAAATGCAGTAATAAATATTCCACATGTTTTACAATCGATGTCGTCTACTTATTTTGTGTATTGGGTTTGTTGACCAACAATTAGTAGACATTTTATTATTTTACTAAAATGCATTGGCCCATTAAATGATTATTTATTTTAATTGAATTCAGTAAAAGTATTGGCCTTTTCAAGGTAAGGCAACTCTATTACACTAGAACATTTGTTCTTCTTAATGTAATTAGCAGTAATCCGTTCAGTTTAGTCAGCATGCCATCAAGAGTTTTTAAGGGTAGTTCTAGAAAACTTGCTATCTCAACATGCTTCTATAGCAAAGATTTTGGTTCGACGAGCTCACGCGCCTTCTTTTATATTGCCAAGTCCCATTCTTATTCCTTATTTAACTGTAAACTGGATTGACTGATGGAATGTCTTTGAAGTAACAATCCAGTAGGAACACCTTGGTAAGCATATCTTTGTGCTCTTTGGCAGATTTTGTTTTTTCTGGATACATTGGGTTCAGTTATCATAAAGAGAAATCCCGCATCAGTCCTAAGAGAGGTCTACAAATGTATCCAACGTATAATTATTTTATCCGTCTTCTCTGCGTTGGCTCTAAACCCGATGTTAGATGCCCAGGGATGAATATCCCGAAGCGCCCGATCCATCAAAGAGCTAATCGTTGGAAGGCACTTTCCACTTATGACATTTGCAACGTCATCTGCGTAAGCCGTAAGTTTAACGGGTCCCTCATTGAACTCCATGAGCAGTTGGTTGATGATCAGCGTCCACAGCAGTGGTGATAACATCCCACCCTGTGGCGTGCACGTGCCCACTGAATTCGTGGTCTCGTACAATCCCCATTCCTGCAATTTAACAAAAAGCCGATCCATCTGGTTATGGTTGGATGTACTTTAAAATAATTGAGACCATCAATGATCGTCCTTTTAGAAACATAGTTGAAAGCCCCGGCATTGTCTATGAAGATTCCGAGAGCATACTCCTTATATTCCAAAGCTTTCTCTATGTATATTACCACCCTATGAAGTGCAGTGTCTACCGACTTGCACTTGGTGTACGCTTGTTGTGTTGTGGAGAGCAGCTTTTCATCCACGTTGGACTTTATGCACACATCTGGGACCACAAAGAAACTGTCATAAAAGTCCTCCAACGGGAGTCCAAGGAAACTAGAAATTTCAACGGGGGTGGATCTTAGGGAAGTTGCTGTTATGTGAGGACATACATACATTACGTATGTTGGTGTTGATTGTGGACATGTAATAGTTTAACCTGTCACAGTACCAGGATGGGGTTGGGCCAGGGGGACTCGTGTCTCCCTTGGTGGTATGCTTTCGTCTTCTGTACGGACAGTGTTATTGATAACGCGATTAACCGGTTGCGACACTTACCGGATCTGATCATAAGCGGTAAACATAACTACAGATTTTCTCCAAGCCGATTGGCCATTCTCAGCTGTCAGTCTCAAGTACATGCATCTATGCTTATTAGAAATCCGAGTCCGATGTTGGGCTAAATGTCTCCCAAAGCAGAAAAATTATGTGTAGTATTTTGCATAAAAGAGATATGGTGGACTAAACCGGGATCTACTAAGTATAATATGAGAGCATTGGTTCAATACTTGTCAACATTGCATCTTTTTGCATACATAAATAGTAAATAATAAGCGTAAGGAACACTTACTCCTCTAAAAACTTAATTTCAAGTAATCTGAACTACAGCTAAGTATATAATTTTTATAAATTAAAAGATATTTGATTGTAAGTACAATGCATTTTGTTCAACTGCATGAATATAAATACGAATATTGGGATAGATCAATTTGGATGGAACGGTTTCTTTGTCAAGGCGTGGATTTAAATGGGTTACACTGAAATTTCTTTGTCATCATCCCAAGCAGTTCTGGTTTCTACATACATTTGTAAAGCTCGCTTGGTTGGACTTGGGATCAAGTATCAAACGTGTCGCCATGTTGATGTACCTCCTCCTGTAACTTTTGGTTGTTGCCTCATGTTAGGTTACTAGACACCAGTATATTTTGTACCTTTTGTTGTGAATTGTCATTACCCCTCTCCGCCAATTCTGTTCTTTCCAGCACTTAATTGAGGGGAGCTTTACCTTGTAACACCTATTGTAATCCACCTGATGTTGGAATCAAACATAGTGGGGACACCACTCGCATTTTTATCCCAAATCCTATGGAAAAAACAGATAATTTGTGTGGGTGTGCCGAGTGCACCCTGCACGTCAGCGTATTATCTTGTATATAACTCCGATTTTTGGGAACGACTAAACTGTCGAAATCAACTGTCTAGAAATTGGGGAAAGCAGAACATTTGAACACTGAATATTTTTTTAACTATTCAGAATGACAGGTCCCTTCCCCTTATTTTTGTTATACTCAATACAAACCTCATTTCATTTTTCATTTTGACATATGCCGGCTACCTAAGAATATTAATAAATAAGGCCCTATTTTAGCATTCGAGTGAAAAACGCTGTATATCACAAGATTCTGAAGTAGGGCGTTCATCAAACATTTTATGATAAAACGTAGTTTTCAAAAGTTTGTTCGCAGGCGTCTTCGAAACTAAGACAGGCCAATATTTTACTTAACCGTTGGGATACTTTCACATCTTGGTCGATATTTCTTAATTTTTTTTACAAATACTGGTGCATAGGGAAAAGGAGTCGAAATATTTTAATGACGATTAACCCATGCACTTTCCTGAATGAATAAAAGTCTATTATCAAATATCAGCAGAAATCAGCTGTTGTATTAACTTACAGCTTGCGCTGCCATCTAGCGTATAATAGCAACTGCCGTCAAATCAATCAAAACTTACAGCTCGCGCTGCCATCTAGCCTACAATAGCAACTGCCGGTAATGAAGTGCAAATATTCACAATAGTGCCATAGTACAAATAGATTTCTTTGTGTGCTCGCAATCGTTTATTTTTAACAAATTATTTTAATAAAATATAGCTAAATCTGTAGCGGCCACCGTGGTGTGATGGTAGCGTGCTCCGCCTACCACACCGTATGCCCTGCGTTCCCACCCCGGGCAAAGCAACATCAAAATTTTAGAAATAAGGTTTTTCAATTAGAAGAAAATTTTTCTAAGCGGGGTCGCTCCTCGGCAGTGTTTGGCAAGCGCTGCGAGTGTATTTCTGACATGAAAAGCTCTCAGTGAAAACTCATCTGCCTTGCAGATGCCATTCGGAGTCGGCATAAAGCATGTAGGTCCCGCCCGGCCAATTTGTAGGGGAGCCCGACGCAAATTGGAAGAGAAGCTCGGCCTAAAATCTCTACGGAGGTTATCGCGGCTTACATTTACTTTACATAGCTAAACAAAAGCACTACGACCAAAATTGCTCAAAGCTCGCTAATAGCCCGAATCTCCATCTTTACAACCAAAACTTTATTTATATATTTGGATTTCAAATAAGAGCGAAAAAGCGACCCGTACTAAAAACAGCAATTAGAAGTAATATATATGATTTTTGCGAAGACGTGTGGGAATTATTTAAGCCTTGCCAATATTTTACTTTTTTATATTTTATGATATTTTCGTTTTATTTTATTTTATTATTTCAGTTTAATTTTATATTGTTTTTCTTTTTCGTTTAAATTTTTGTATGTTATTTTGTTTTGTTTCACTTGATTTTATTTTATTTCATTTCATTTTATTTTATTTTATTTTATATTATTTTATTTTATATTATTTTATTTTATTTTATGTTGTTTTACTTGATTTTGTTTTAATTAGTTTTACTCTATTTTATTTTGTTTCAGTTTATTTTGTTTTCATATTTTATTTGATTTAACTTAATTTAGTTTTTAATCCTATTTTATTTCCTTATTAATTATTTCATTTAAATCAATTGATTTTATTAAACAAAATTTATTTTACTTAATTTTATTTTATTTGTTTTTATTTTAATTTATTTTTTTTTCTTTACTCTATTTTTTTGCTCTGTTTATTTTATTTTATTTTATTCTTTTAGTTTAATTTTATATTGTTTTGTTTCATTATTTTTTGTATGTTATTTTGTTTTACATGATTTTATGTACATATTTTAGTTTATTTTACTTTCTTTAATTTAATTTTATTGTACTCTATTTTATCTATTTTAGTTTATTTTATTTTATTTCATTTTATTTTATTTTATTTTATTTTATTACATTTTTAAATATTAATTTAATTTAATCTTATTTTATTTCCCTTTAAATTATTTCATTCATTTCTTTTTATTTTATTTAATTTCATTTTATTTTATTTTATTTTTTCTCGTTTTATTTCATTTTATTCTTTTAATTTACTTTTATATTTTTTTGTTTCATTTGAGTTCTTGTATTTTAGTTGTTGTTTAAATTAGACTTATTTTATTCAATTTATTTTATTTTTCTTCATGTACATCTAACCAAATAATCTTAAAAGACGTTACACACCAAGATTACTTTGAAACGAAAGAGATTTCAACATAACCTAAATACCTTTATCATATCCTTTACAAATACTACAGTCATGCTTACGCCTACGCTAACACTTACCGTAAGCAAAGATGTTTACTCATCTAAAATGACCCACCGTAATACACTTACATATATGTAAATCATAACTAAGTACTCTGTTACACACAACACTAAGAAATTTTGCATTCTTCTATGGTTCGTTCAGTATGGGCAGCTGTCTTCGCAAAGGGTGGGGAAGATCTGAAAATTTATTTTACCGACAATCAGCAAAATTCGTCAGACACATTGGCGATCATTGCCCGAGGGTAAACTTTTCTGCTGCACTTGCAATCTCCCCCCTCTCTCCTTTGTCTGCTCCAACGAATAGATGACGCGTTGAATAATGGTTTTGCTGTGGCAAGGTGAGGTGGCGTGAGGTGTGCAAGCGGATTGCTGTTGATCGTGCAATGATCGTGTGCTAACGCTGTTACAAACAAATATTCTTCTACAATAGTTGGAGCGTTGCGCTGTGGTTCGCTTCGCTGCTGTTGCACTGCAATTTTATAATTTTCCAGCTGTGATTTTGCGCTTTTCATTCATTCGTCAACAAGCCACCGAAGTGGCATACAGCACACGCGGAAAGGCACTCAACGCGCGCGATGAATGCTAATCAAATATTATAAATTATAGTGATTCGTATAACAATTGGCATCTATGTTCATATCTACTTGGAATGTAAATCTAGTGCGAAAAGAATGTGCAAATATTATTTATTGAATTAAGGTGAATGTAAATTGCAATCGCAGGGCGTGCGAGTGTGTGCGTGTGTGTGAAGGTGGCGCCTAGGATTGTCATTTTGATACAACTTGATTATGGAGAAGCTGCGCGCGCGCGTGTTTTAAGCAACAAACTGATTTGGAAATAAGTGATATAATAATGATAGATCAAAATGTATACAAAATGTCGGTTTGTAATCGAAAAATAAAAAAAAACACCTTACCTAGTTTCCGATTTCTCATTTTTTATAGTAAATGATAAGATCCCCTATTAGGATTCAAATATAAAATTTTCATATGCCAGCAACTTACCATTAGGAAGTCGAAGGTTGAATTGTACATTTTACTTATTTTGGTATATCTGCCATCTTGAAGCAAAGGTCATAAGTAATGAGAGCCTTGTAGTCCTAAGTAATTTTTGTTCAGTAAGAAATGTAACTGTAACTGGATTATGAAAAGGCAAACGAAAGAACTTATGCAAATTCAATAGAACTACAGTCATGTTTTTATTTTTTGTGAACTAAAGCTAACTGGAGAAAGATAAGATGGTGAATTTCGTGGTTGTCAAGCATGTCGCCCAGGTACATATGTAAGTACAAATATTGGGTCTCAAGCTTAAAAAGCGGGCATATGCTCAGACTAAATTTTCTGTCTAAAAGCGCAGTATTTTGTTTCTGTAGTAAAACAAACAAGCTAACTGTTACATGAATCGCCGAGTCTAAGAAATGGGTTCCTTTTAATAATGCGGTGCATTTTGCATTAAATTTTACCAGGTGGTTTTATATATTATTATCATCACCGAAATGCGCGTTACCGCCTAGGCTACATTAGGCCTTACACAAAGGTAGCAAGCTGTGAGGCATGTTACTCTTCCGCGATCCACTGGGGTCGATAAAAGCTGGTGCCATAGGGACCCGGAGCCGAATAGTGATCTGTATTATACTTGTATCTTGTTCCTGGGAACGGCTTTTAAAAGAGTTTCGCAGTGGCTGTGGTTAATTCATACAAGGAAGGTTCCCTTTGATTTCGATGTATAAGTAGACAATGAGGCTTTCCATTGGGGTTGTCCTATTTGGGGAAAACAGTCTCGATGCTTGTTTCTAAGCTGTAGAAGAATATAAATAATGCTCAATCTTTGAGGTATTTGAAACTACCTTAGGCTATGCTAAAGTGGTGCTGATAACTCATGCTTGCTGGTGTGACTCGTAGTCGAAATATTTTATGTAGTGGGGAATTACAGACTACTATTACGACTTTCAGAGAAGGTCATAATCACATCCCTTAATTGTGATAGCCGCTAGTAACAAAATCAATTTTTTTCAGAGAGGCTGTGACATCTTTTAATGCTTGTTTTTTATTGTGCAATTGTAGCGTGATCTGACCGCTATTGCCAAGTGTTAGATTGAAATACAGTAAACAATTCAAGATCACAATTTAAACAGACTTCGGAACTTTCATGGAGCTGCCGAGTAAACCGAATGTCATCATCCCATTCCATTCCCAATGTTGTTGTTGTTGTAGCGATAAGGTTGCTCCCCGTAGGCTTTGGGGAGTGTTATCGATGTGATGGTCCTTTGCCGGATACAGATCCGGTACGCTCCGGTAACACATCATCATTAAAGTGCTAGCCCGACCATCTTGTGAACGATTTATATGGCCACGTTAAACCTTCAGGCCATCCCTCCCTCCCCACCCCCAAGTTCTTTGAGGAGCTTGGGGTCGCCAGAGCCTCGTCTGTTAGTGAAACAAGATTCGCCGCGGATTGGTGAGGTTGACAATTGGGTTTGGAGAAGCTATATATTGCGCTGGCAACCTGAAGGGTTGCGCTACACAGCCCCTTGAATCTGGTATTTTAGTCGCCTCTTACGACAGGCATATCTACCGCGGGTATATTCTGACGCCCTAACCCGCTGGAGGGTTCCATTCCCAATCATTATCACTTGTTAGGTTAGGTTGAACTGGCCGGTACATGAGGACCTCACATAGACTGATTGAGTCCGTAGTGTTACCAGAAGTTTGTTTTAACGACCAAACTGAAAAACCCTATCAAAAACCAGGACCTATGTTATAAAATAACTCCGTCCTCTTGACAAATACTAGAAGCTTCCTAGGACTTAAGCCAATTGCTGCTTCTAGATCTGACAGCTGTATCACTCCTAATAGCTGGAGTCTTAGCCTGGTAAGTGCAGGGCACGAGCACAGAATGTGCTCGATCATTTCCTCCTCCAACCCGCACTTCCTACATCTGCTATCACTGACCAAGCCTAATTTAGAGGCATGTGACGCCAGAAGGCAGTGTCCAGTCAGAATACCAGTCATGAGTATACAGTCCACTATTTTTAATGATAGAAGCAACTTTGTCATTATCCCTAAAAGAAGGAAGTTTTAGAAAGGCTACGTACCTCACCAATGTAGGCTGCATTTGTGCCTCCCAATGCAATATATTGGTACCAACGAGTGCACAGTAGTGTATGACATAAGTCCGCATAGAGCCTTTGTTGGGTCGGTGATTTATGTATTTATATCCCTCTTTTTTAGAACACTGTGGGGTAATGACATACCTAGCAGGTACCTTTGTAATGTTAAGGCTCTCTCAACTCAGCGAAGGACCACTTTCGTCTGCTGTCTAGCTCAAGGAGTCTTCATTCGTATTTTCCCGACATAGTCCATTTTTCCGAGTCATTCATCATGACAGCCTTGATAACAAACTATCCAGGTCGGATTTTTTGTGTTTTTTTTTGTCTAGAGAGGCCTTTTGTTCTCAATTGCTTTCTTAGTCCATAGTGGCACTTGTTGGTAATACTGATTTCCAACGAATTTCAATGCTGATATTGTTTTCGCTATTAATTGGTTCCAAAAGAGAATCATTGGAAGCAAATTGCAGCGATGTAGCTGCAATAATTACGAATATGTGTGATACGGAAATTTGAGTTATTATGGAAGGTGCCCCGCCTCTTTTTTCGAATAAGCTCACTGAAATTTCAGTAATGTGACTTAAGCGGATCAGAAGATATGTGATATGGAAAGAAAAATGTATGTGGGAGACACCACAACCTCTTTTCCAATTCTTGTCTAATCAAACCAGTCAGACATTGCGTCCAAAAAAAGAAGTTAAAATATTTGCATGTTGCGTATTTATATAAGAGCTTATGATTTCTTTTCGAACACAAGCGAGATCTTCGAGGCTTGAGAAAACGAGATTCTCGTATCTTAAAATACTTGTGAATCTCCTTAGCTTTTCGTCATTCAATTTAGTTACTTATGTTCTATACTCTTTTGCAAAACAATGTTTTTTTTTAATTAGATTTTATAATTTATTCTTGCCCACGTGCGCGAGGTTCGAGAAATCGAGAGCTCTACTCTTCGCGAGGTTCCTGAATCTCTCTGTTTTTTACTTGGGGTTTTCGTGAGATGCCGAGATTGGCAAGAAATTTCTTCTCGAACAAATTCGAAAAATCGTAAGCTCTAATTTTTGAATATGTATACATAAAAAGATTTCAAGCATTGTTTTAATCTAGAAAAGACAAATTTAAAGGCTTGTTTTCGACTTCAATAATAATAGCCAAATTTTGAGTTTTTTGTTTTGATAACAGCCATAGCCGCAACGATCCCGACATTTACCATAAGCCTCTAGATCATGGTTCTCTTGCACAGTTTTTGATATAATTTCAAGGTTCGAGTTTGTTTCTTAACTCGTTTGTTTTTCTTAAAAATCCGCCACTCAGCTTAATTTAGCACACCCTAAGCCAACAGAAACCAAGTGCTCTATAAAGATGTACTCAGCTGAACGGGTTATTTAACTATCTTTAAAAAATGTTATAATAAGAAAGGTGGGTGAACGTAATGAAAATCAAGAAGCGATTAAGGAAAAAAAAAAAACGCTACAAGAAATTTAATGCGCTTTCATATATTTAGTAAAAATGCACAAACGAAATGTGTAACAGCAAATAAAGACGTGTAGTAACAATAAACCAACGGCAATAATTACATATCACGAGTACAGATGTATGTATGTATTTGTGAATGTATGGGCGGATCCGGAGAGACATTTTGGGGGGAAGATGTGGTGGTTGATTTCACAAAAAAATTATATTTTTTTGGTAGCCACATTATGGATTAATCGGTTGTTGTTGTTGTTGTAGCGATAAGAACACTCCCCGTAAGCCCTGGGCAATGTTATCGATGTTGAGGGTCCTTCGGCGAATGTAGACCCGGTACGTTCCGGTAACAAGCACCATTAAGTTACCAGCCCGACCATCTCGGGAACGATTTGGTATGACCACATGAAACCTTCTTCTACACCATACCGCTCTCCCACCCCCTAGATCCCAGAGGAATTGGGAAGGAGCGGGTTTCGAAAATCGGCGCATTTAAACGATTTTCCATAGAATGCTCGTACTATGGACTTGTAAGCCAGAATTTTATTCGCCACACATAAGCGAAATTCGTTTATGTACTGCGGTCGTCGCTACCAATGTGCAAAATACGAAATAAAAACTAAAAAAACTTCATCACAAGATAAACATTCGAGGGACTTTTTGCAATAGGCAAGGAAATTTGTTTGGTCAATTTGTTATATGAATAATAATGACGAAAATTTTCATGAATACAAGAGAGGTTTTTCTTTTGTTTTTAAATTGTTTTTATTGTTTTGAAAAGAAATTCTTATAGCGAAAAATCATTCCCATTTTAGAAAAAAAAAAAATGTATTTGAGTTTAGAACTGATATCTGTGTCACAGATGGATTTTGGCAGGGGGAACTCTCCACCAGTTCCCCCAGTGGATCCGCCACTGTGTGTATGCAAGTGCAATAAGAAAGCAACAGTAACACACAACAATAAGAACACCAGTAAGCAAACAACAAGCAATCAAGACGATTAATTAGTGCATAAAACGCGCTTACATATGCACATACATACATCGTGCATATGTATATAAATAACAAAACCGCTAAATGGAAAAAAGGAAAAGATAAAAAAAAACAATCTAAAAGGCACGAGCCAATAATAACAACACCAATGCGACTATAAAATAAAGATAAATAAATGTCAAATGGCACTTCGGATTGTTCACGTAAGTGAGTGTAAATGAGTGCTACATTTTCATTAGCGATAAATTTCTCTCAGCGCAATTTGCTTTGAATCAATTAAAAATAACGTAAACATTTCATTTGCTTACAAAGTTGCTTAACCTATGAACATCTAATAATAGAGCAACATTGACAATATACCAAAGTCGCACACAACCACAATTTTATTGTAAGATCTGAATTAAAATCTGTTGTTTAAGGCATGCTTCCGGGTTGTTCGCTGGGCGTAGAACCCACGTTGTAAAAATCAACTCATATGAAAATTACACACAATTGCGTCTCAATCATGCCAGTACAGCTGGAGGGATTTGTATTAAATTTGGCACACATAGAGCTTATATAAAGCAAGCGCCTCCCACTTCGAAAGCATTTAAAATGATATCGAGACTTCTCTAATTCAATTGGAACTACTTCGAGATATTCTCTTCATCAGTCGTTTTGGGAGATGATTTCGAATAGATTTTGTGCCTATTTAGGGATATTTCAGCGCAGTTTCGAGTTTTTTGTGTAACACATTATTTCTTACTACTTCGGTTTTGTTTCCTGATTGTTTCGTAAGTAATTTGATGCCCATGGATATGGGGGGGGGGTCGGTATGGCCTAGAAGATATCATGTGGTCATACTTAATCGTTCCCGAGATGGTCGGGCTAGTACCTTAATGATGCTTGTTACCGGAACGTACCGAATCTGCATCCAGAAAAGGACCATTAACATCAATAAAACTCCCCAAAGCCTTCGGTGAGTGTCCTTATCACTTCAACAACAACATCATCGGACCAGCTTTCATTACGACTTTCACTTCAATGAAGGCAAAATATAGAATATACAAAACGGTGTACTATTTCTTTGGAAACAAATCATGAATTTATAGGAATTCTACAATTTCCATTCCTAATTTTAACAATTTTAACACTGAAACTTTTACCTTCGATCAAGCGAGAATACAGCGATAATAATACAACGATACTGTAAGTACACCGGTTGTTAACATTTTAATGAGTGAAGGAGCAAAAAACTTATCCTTAAATCTACTTGAGAAAATATCAATGGTCATAATGTAAAACTGAAATTTGACGTTGTGACCATTTCAAATATTCATAATTTCAGTTGACCCTACTGTAATTTGAAGTGTCATTTGATCCTAACTTTAAGTAGTCAAAAGGTCAACTGACATTATGGCCCTATGTTACGCCACATAGTCCATTTAATAAAGATATGGCTATCGCTGCTTAGCGAAATGGGCATTATGAAAGAGAATTTTACCATAAAGTCAAATTTGAAAATTTCATGCAATATATTTCGAGCCAAGTGCCCTTACGGAAAAATTATCTTTGAAGTGGTAATAATGCAACTAAGGCCGAAATCTGATTATCGTCTTAAACATGGCAATTGGTTGCGAGCATGACGATATTGGAAGAATTTGTTCAATGATTAATGCGCAAGCGAATGCCACATAAATGAAAATATTCGTAACATTTCTATTACTTATAACTGGCCAACCAATCGTAGACAAATAAATAGCATTTAAAAACAACCAGCCCAATTCTAAACGAAAATTCCGTGCGAGTTTTCTCCCTTCTCCCATTCCTCGTATTCTAAATAAAAATTCCTTGTAAGTTTTTTCACTTCTCCCTTTCCTCCTATTCTGACAATGTTTGAAAAAGCGGAAACCGGTTATGGGAGAAAAGTAGGTATTATGAATGTGAGGGAGAGGGAGATTTCTCTGCCATTTCATAGGAGTTTTTTCACTTGTTAAATTAAAGGGAATGCATCAAAATAGTTAAAGGAAATTGGTTATTTTAAGAAAGTACACTTATTTGTACAAATTTGTGCTAAAAGATGTATTTATATTCTACCACAATATTCTCACTTCTAATACAACAACAACTACAACCACAATATTCTTTATTTTAAGTTGAAAAGTATATCATAAGCAACGGTAGAGCTCTTGGTATACAAATTTGATGCAGCCATCCAGAAATTGCGCAAGGATTTTTTAATAAGGCTTAAATAGATTTTGGCATATGATGAAGGACGAATTCAACTCAACTTGGCCGCCAGAAAATTGCTTTGCTGAATGAAAGCAGGCAACTCCGGCAGATTTGTGTTATGCGGCCGTCTTCTTCTTATGTTCCGCTGTTGATGTTGCTGTGGCACCAATTCATTACTCATTTCAGTGAATACCACATGAAATGCAATAAATACTGTGCAATGTTTATATTTTATTTCTTAATTTCCAACAAAATTGCAACAATAATTAAACTTTTCAATTTTTTAAACAAAATAAGAAATGTGCAACGAAATTTCAATTGATAAAACAGCTGACTTCGAAAATTCGAAATTCCTATTCCCCAATTATTGTTCTCCCTAGGAGAACAGAATTGGAGGAATTTTTCAATAAAAAAATCCGCGAGAACAAAATTCCGCGAGAATATTTAGAATTGGTCTGAACATATTTTTTGCAATCGGGACTATAATTTATACAACAATTGAACAAGTAACAACTATTAAATAGAGTAACAGAAATAACAACAATAAAAAGTTAAATTAGTGAAAGATAAGAAAAGCAGCAAAAGAAAAATTAGAAAATCATAAAAATGTGTAAAGATGTGGAAGAAATAAAAAGTTTCAAAGAAAAGCACTAAAATAACAACAGCAACAAGTTACCAAGGAAATAATAACTAAACAATATGTTAAAGCACTGTTTTGAGCCAATCTAAAATTAAGTAACAACCAGAAATAAAGTTAAATCCCTAAAGCAATTAAAAACGCGTTATTTCAAACTCGAATTCAAATTTCTTAGCTTATCAATGAAAACTCAGAGTAAAGCAGCAACAAATAATAATATGTACTCAAAATTCCATAAGCGCCTAGCTGATGTTTGCACAAGCCCGCCCACATATTAGCTAAGCGAAGTCGCTCAGCGAGATAGACAATTGCCAGCGCTGCGATAAGCAAAATTCAAAATAATAATAATAAAACAACAACAAACAAAACAAAACAAATAAACGCGCATCAGCAATTGCTATCTGTTGCGTGTTGTGGCTTAAGTGTTGCTCTACCAATCCAGCTCCAACAGCGCTACGTTCGCATGACTTAAAATCATCAACTCATACAATGCGAATATAGTATTAGAGCTGCTGGCTGTTTTGGCCCCATTTATGCTCAACTTACCAAACAACACGTCACGCTGAGCGCACGCTTTTCCACAGCCACACTCCGCACTCGGCAATTCACGTTGTATTTGGGGCTTTTATTGCGTTGCTTTCGTTTTTATTCGCGCGCTGAAAAATTTTCCTTTTTCATTTTTGAATCGCTTTTTTTTTAATTTTATTTTTGTAAAATATTTTTTTACACCAACGCGTTTTGAACAGCAGCAACAAGTGTGATAGCGCTACGATTCAGAGCAGCAGTTGCTGTGACTACGACGTCACACCAACCGACGGACGACCGTCCAACTACGATGTGCTCACCTACTGGCTTCGTTTTGATTTTAATTGCAACTTTAATTTGGAATTGTTTGCATTTTGGTTGTGCAGTGCACACCAGCAATAAAAACAACAACAATAACAATATAAATAATTTAAATGCCGGTAATAGTCTATGGCACAACGGAAACAACAACAAGGGCAAACATAATACAATAAGCCACGTTCACGATGTGTCCAATCGTCGTTCTGTATCTGATGATAGTAATGTAAATGATAGTAAGAGCAGCAGAAGCTACAGTAATACCAACAACATTTATAATGCCCCTACCAGCAGCAGTGGTGTTACGGTAATTACTAATACCAACAACAATACCCTTGTTGGTGGTCGCCGGTTGCGCATCGATATTACGCGGAAGCACACCATTCGTCTAAATGGTGTCGAGGTAAGTTCTTACTTGGCTGTTTTCTTTATTCTGTTCAGTTATTTTGTGGGTCAGCAAATATGTATAACAAGAACAACTTAATGGGTAGACAGACGGCAATGCTAATCGCGATTCACTTTATACGTAAACCATCGCGGGGAACAGTGCATAGAAGTTTACACTATTAATTGAATATGTTTACCATCATTATTAGAGATAGAAGTTACTATGAAAATTTATCTTGGACCAGCCATCCATACATCGCTTTTAGGTTAGGTCAGGTTGAACTGGTCGCTCCATGAGGACCTCACATAGACTGATTAAGTCCGTAATGTTATCAAAAGTTTATTTTATAAGTACGAAAATGAAATTTAGATCCAGACTTTTATTTTTTAAGCACGAATAAAAGTCCGGTCCTATAACTAAAGAACGGATCATCCAAATAAAACGAATTAGTCTTAGCCTGGCATGCCATTCAGCGCAGGGCATGAGCACAAAACGTGCTCGATCGTTTCCTCCTTCAATCAACACTTCCTGCCAACTGGCCAAGGCTAATTTAAAGGCATGTAATGCCACAAGGCAGTGTCCAGTCAGAACACCCGTCACGAGTCTACAGTTCTCTTTTTATAATTGTATGAGTAACTTTGTTGTAAGACCTACAGATAATCTTCGAAATCTTACAGCTCTGGCTTGGCCCCCGGGCCATCCGCCTAACAATTTATTTACGCATATTTATTTTCAACAAATTTCGCTCTAATTAAGTTATTGTTATACAATTTCATACACTGCTTTTTTGCTCCTTGTTTTTTACTGTTTACTTCCCTTCCGATAACAATTTATAGTGTCACGTTGCACTTAATGGAGTTTGAAACCAAACTACTGATTTCTTTTAAAGCCTTATTCGTTGAAATGATTGATTTGGATGGCGGTGGAGGAAGAGAAGAAGGCAGAGGGTGAGTGGGCGAGATTAGGAGTGGGAAGAGGGATATGTAATGGCTGAGGAACTGAAGTAAGACAGGAGTAATTGGGGAGTGAAGAGAGAGAGAGATGAGAAGGAGAGAAAGATGGTGATGGAGATAAAATGAAGAAGGGAAGATCTAGAGTAAGAAAGATGAGTTGAAAAATGGGACTGAGAGAAAAAGGATATGAGATTCAAGGGGCTGTGTAGCGTAATCCTTTTAAGGAGTCGCCAATGCAATTTATAGCTTCTACAAACCAATTGTCAACCTTTAAACAGGCGGGCTATGGCTAGCCAAAGAACCTTTCCGAAGGAGGAGGTTGGATGATGTAGAAGTTTCTAAGTTGCTATATCAAATCGTTCCGGAGATGGTTTTGTAACAAACTCTTAAATAATGCCAGACGCAAATGGCTAGACGTTAGCACCTTAGCATAAATCTGAGCTTACAACCTAATTTAAGAAACATTCCAGTATATTTACAGAGAACTTAAAGCGCTACAAGCCTTTATTCGAAAATACGAGAAAAACTTTGCAGGTTTGGCAGTAAAAGGTCATAAGAGTAATAATTTCTCTGTGAAATTGATACTGAATACGGGCTTGAACAGTGCCGATTTCAAAATTGTCAACTGCATACTAAGATTGGATAGGAAATTATAAGGGTGTGGGTCTGATATTACAAAAAATCCATTCCCGGCACGCTCATTGGTCAAACCCCGTGGTTACAGTTGTTGATTCGGTTTCTTTCTCTTCAACCAAAAGACGCGCAAGTACTTAGCTTTGAAGGCAGTTAACTTAAGTTCGTGTAGAGGAATCGAAGAGGCTTTGGCCTGCTTTCCTCTTCGTGTGTTCCTGCTATTTCATACTTAAGCAGTGGCTCTCTGGATCAGATATGGTAGGCTCTATATTTTTCTAAACATCCATATATCGCAGAAGCTGTGAAAACCTTCTTCAGTAACTCGGTTCAACCTTCGCTTGGAGTGTTGGAGATGCTGTGTGATAAGTTTAAAGGAAAATTCAAAACTTTCATGATCTTTTTGGTTTTGGAGCCATTAGTCTATGGTCTTGCACCTTTAAATTAAATACAAACCGCGAACATTGTATAGGTTTACAAGTAAAATATGTTTATTTCCTTCTTTTTCTAACAAACAGCCGTTTGACCCTGATATGAGATACACAATGCATTATATGTGACCTATCGAAAATTTTACAAAAGTCGTAGAATGGGATATCCAAAGAAGCGTAGTTATATCCACATTAAGAATCCGAACACCTCAAGTGTTTTCACCCATTCAAAAAGTTATCCGCGAAAAACAGTACTACACACACTACTACACTATTTTATTTCAAAATAGTACAACATTGCTTGATAGCCTCCACAAAAAAGGTCACAGAACAAGCTTTATCGCCAGATGAACACAGCTGTGAACGAACAGCTGAAACAAATATTATTTGTAAACCTTTACTATTGGTGAGATACACTTCCGAAGAGATTAATTCCAAGCTTCTCTTCCAATTTGCGTCGTGCTCCTTTTTAATTTTTTCTACAAACCGTCGGGCGGAATTGTTTTGTTGTATTAACGATAAAGACACTCCCCGAAGGTTTTGGGGAGTGTTACCGATGTTGATCGTCCTTTGCCGGATATAGATCCGGTACGTTCCAGTAACAAAGCACCAAAGCACTGCCGAATGACGACCCGGCTTGGGAAAACTTGTTCTAAATGTTTGATGTTGCTTTGTCCTGGATTTGAACCCAGAATTTTCAGTGCGGTAGGCCGAGCACGCTACCAGTACAGCATGTCGGCAGCAGTCACCGATCTGTGAGAAAAGATTTGATGCTTATTAGGCGGTGGATTTAAATGTTTTGGCTAGACCTGTACACCTTTTAAAACTATGTTATAGAACTTAGTGCTTCATTCTCTACTGCGAACGATAGCTCAGACGAAAGATTCGTCTCCGAACGATTTCATCTAGTAATGGTATTCTTTATCTTTTTCATTCGGCCTTTACGAATGATATGTCACCATCGTTTAACATAGTGAAAATATACTAGCGATTCGTCTCTGAGGCGAAACGAACGTTGGTTTCGTAATTGAGAATGAGGGCCTTAGTTTTTCCGTGTGCGTAGTATGAGAGTTTCAAATAAATGATTTAAAGAAATGGACACAGCCTCCAAAATCTCAGTACTATATTGTCATTATATTATGAAACTATGAAATTATATTGTTTTATGAAATCACAAATTATTTCTTTGTCACAAACCTCATAGCGTCATGCAAAAGTGGGAGATTTATACATTAAGATGATCCTTAAAAAATCAAATAAACAGTTTCTCCAGTCTCACTCAATAACACCCAGTTCAAATATGTCACACATAAATTTTTTTTACCGATTGGAGGCGGCTAAAGGGTGTCGCACAGAGGTCAATAATTAAGTATTCTCTTTGCAGCCTCAAAAAGATAAAATTAAATTTTTTGATTTTTAACACCCAATAATACTATAGTTTTTTAGAACACATATACATTTTGGCCTCGATAAGAAACAGTTAAGGAGTTTAGTATAGTAATTAAACCCCAGAATTTAATACATTGGGTCTTCATTAGGGCGGGTCGACTTAAAAGTCGCTCATTGCTCTGTGAAAATCGTATTCTAGGGATCAAAATAAGAAACTTTGCCGAAGGAACCATACCTCTAAAACGAATTTTTAAATTTCTTTTCTATTACTAAGTTAAATTCATTTTTTCATTTGCATATGTTCTGACTAAATAAATTTCTAAAGAGGAAAACAAACTCCAAGAAGAAAAAACATAGGCATTTCAAAGTGGTATTTTTCAAAATTTGCCCCTACGACCCAAAGGGGGGAAATCAGAATTCGTTTTAAAGGTATGGTTCCTTCGGCAAAGTTTCTTATTTTGATCCCTAGAATATGATTTTCACAGAGCAATGGTCGATTTTTTTGCCTCGCCACAATTCGACCCGGTCTAGTCTTCATATGACAATTTTAGTTCGGATCCATTTACAGCACGCCCTAACCGTTTCATATCGGCTTTGAGTATTGAAAAACTAAAATTTTGGTTTTAATTTTTTGAATATCCATAGCGCAATCTTAAATTTTACTCTTGTGCGACACCTCTTTACCAGTTTCCAATCGGGGCCAAAATGTATATGTATCAGTTTTGACCGGCTGAAGGGTAGGACTGTTAAAACTCTTTTGATTTATAAGGACCACCCTAGTGCACAAACGTATTATTTGCAATGCACTGAGTACGCCGATGCAATAATAAACGTTTTAATAGATTGTTACAATTTAAAATTCAGCACCCTTATATTCATGACAGTAATTCCAATTTCGTACTGAAGACTGTAGATACACATAATATAAAGACCTATAAATATTTGTTTGTTTGTTTTCACTAGCATGTGATTACACCATAATGAAAAATAATAAGACCATATATCTATTTTTAACACATCAAGCTTTCCGAATTCAATAAAGCGAAATTTTGTTAGTCCTCCTATTATAAAATGAAATTTAGAGTGATTGTGTGTTCTCTGAAGCTTTCCAAAATTTTTAATTGTTGCTTGGCTCACCCACAGTTGGCGGCTTTTTCTTTGGTTTGCACACAATTTTCACGCTTCGATAAAACTGATTTGTAAATACCGGTGAGGAAAATTAAAAATAAAATGCATGAAATGATTTTTTTTTTTACAAATTGGTCGTTATTAAGTCAAGTCTTAAGTAATAGTTTTGCAAAAAAAAAAAAAAAAAAAAAAAAAACGAAAATCGTTCTCTTCAAAGGTATTGAGTGCATTGTGTCATAGCATACATCGTGCATTCATATTTATGTAATGCTATTGTTAAATGCAGTTTGTGATAGATATATGAATACTAATATATATTTCAAAACGGTATTGTATGAAAAATTTATAAAGTACAATACTTCACTTTTCGTCAAGGAATGAAACCAAAATCGCGCCAAGTCCAATCACAGGAACCGGTTTCCTCGGTTTCGTTAGAAGAGAAATATGTACTCATTTATCTTCCTATTTCTACGCAATTTTCTAAAAGTGGAGCTTTATCTTTATATATAAAAATCACGTGTCACAATGTTTGTCCGCGATGGACTCCTAAACTACTGAACCGATTTTGAATTTGTTTTGCACCCCGTGTGTACTTTGATCTAACTTGAAATGTAGGAGGGGTGATATCTCACTTTATAGTCGCAATATTATTTTATTGCAATTTCTTTTAATGTTTATATTTATTAATAAAATGTTACGTATACGCACCGGTACTCATATTTGCAGGTGGTATTTCCGTGTAATTCGTTGGTGTTTAATTAAACAACGTGCTTATCAATAAAAAATATTATAGCGAATGATATCACGTATAGCACATCACCAGGCCCGTCGAGACGGGGGGAGGGGAATGGGAGGATTACCTCCGGGCGCGGGGTTTCTGAGGGAGTCCGCGGCTTAGAGGTACTAAGACATTTTTTTTAATTCAGGAGAGTATTTAGTTGTTCCATCTGTAATGTTTAAGCCGAATTTTAAAAGCAACGAAAATCTGCATTTCGTTTTAATATTATAGTGAAGTGTGAAAATTAAAATTTATATATATAAAAAGAAAGGCTACAATGTGTGTTAGTTGATCGCCGGAGTTTGAAGAGATACGTCAGTCGATTTTGTTCAAGCTTTCACAAGCTTTTTCAAGCTTTTTCAAGCGTATACCTCACGCGGTGGTTATTACATAGCTTTGGTTGCGATCGACGTACAGGGTCTATAGATATAGGCCAAAAATGACCCGGATACACCTACAATGTGTTTTTACATTATGGGTATCAAATTGAAACTGTCACTGTATGCTTTAGTGCAGAGTAAGTTTTACACCGCTGGGTGACTAGGGTCTCGAGATATAGGCCAAAACATGGACCCGGATACCCCTAGAATGTGTGTGTATTATGAATATCAAATGAAAGCTGTTGCTGAGAGCTTTAAAGTAATTTTCATTGTGATATTCGATTCAGTTGCATCAAACTGGCAAAACTGATAAATATGCAATGGACTGGCAATAAGATATGAAGAAGAATGAGAAAAACTTGAGAGAAGAGAAAAGAGAGAAGGAGACTGAGAAAGAGATAGAATGAGACGAAGATGGAGATAGACGAAGCGAAAAATACGGAGAGAGGAAGGAGTGAATACAAAGATTAGGAAAAAGTGTAGAGGGACGAGGGCAGAGTTAGACGGGAAAGGCTTATTAAAATATATGCAGATAGACCAAATTTAGGGCAAAAAAACGTCTGCCGGGTCTGCTAGTGAACATATATAATGTATATTATGTACATATATAGTCCCACATACATTTGACTTTTTAGAATTTCGTTACTCCTACAGAAGTCCGACCATACGTAAGTATATGTCTTTCTGCTTTGTCGTTGCAAAATCGGACCGGGTTTTCTGTGTATATCCAGTTTTTTTTCTGTAGCAATTAGTGATTTATCAGCAGCCTCTCTCGTCCGCCTGTCCATTCGATGTTTCATTAGCAAAAGATTCCTGGAAAATAAATTTTGTTTAGTTAAAAAAATTGTTAAAGCTTGATCTGTAACCACGCAATAATTTTAACCATATCCGTCCGTTCGTTTGTCCGTCCGTCCGTGAACACTATAACTTGAGTAAACTTTGAGATATCTTGTTGATATTTGGATGTTGGTTCCTTGGCTTTCATCACCCATCGCTATTTGATAAGAGCGAAATCGGACAATAGCCACGCCAATTCCTTGACATATTTACAATAGAATGAGCGTCATAATACTAAATGAAAATTCTTTCGATCAGCTCTTTTGACGACAGTCGAAGATCGAATTTATCTCATAACACGAGCCTATATCTTAACTAGGCTATATCAATACTATTTTAGTTTTAAAATGAGTTTATAACATGTAAATCAATAAATAATAAATAGGAATGCCACCGCCCCTTTTGAAGCAAACATTCCTTTTCTTTTCGGAAGTCAAAACTGAAAGAAGAATTGGCCTATCGTAAAAACTCGATACATTTCCTTAATGCATAATTTCTCAATCAAAGTACTTAGTGTAAATAAAATAATAAAAAAAAAAAAAACAAATTTAAGTTAAACGGTTTTCTAAGATCGCGGGTTCGATTCGAGCTCAAGGCCTAAAGTAATTATTTTACCATTATTATTGTTATGATAAATTTTTTCTTAATTGAAAAATTGCCAAAGCTCGTTGTATGTATAAATTTCGGGAACTGCTAAATTCCTGCATCGGCTACGCTTAGGCGCCGCTGCTATAATCATTCAGCTATCACAGCAGTTGTTTGTCTTCATTATTTCTACTTCTATCCTGTTTCTTGCCAAATAATATAACAACAAAAATTGGTAAACGGTTTTATTGAAAACAATACTTACATTAAGTAATAATATACTAAAAACTTGAAAATAATTAGGTAGATCCTAGGTACTAGTCATCACACTCAGAGAACTAAATTGCCTGATGAGGATTACGCGGCGGTTTTCGAAATGGTACTATCGCACTATGCCAGTAAATGTTTCTTTCTTTCCAGTTTCTCTTAAACAAATAATTAATAACTAGTCGGACCGCTGGGCATCTTGCGCAACAAATATAACACTCCCATATCAAATATCAACAGGAAATCAGCTGTTCTATCAACCAATTAAAACTTACAGCTTGCGCTGCCATCTGGCGTATGGTAGCAAGTGCCGGAAATGCAGTGCAAATATTCACAATAATGCTATAGTGCAAATAGATTTCTTTGTGTGCTCACAATCGTTTATTCTTAACAAATTATTTTAATAAAATATAGCTCAACAAAAGCACTATGATTATTTATAGATTTGGATTCAAAATAAATGCGAAAAAGGGACCTGTACATAAAAACAGCAATTAGATATAACATCTAAGATAATTGAACATGCAATCGTTATTAGCCCTTAACGGCGGGATGAATTCTTAAATATTAAGAACTTTTTTCGCTATGATATAGCTTATTATTCTAGTCTACGATGCTTTAAAATATTTTTTATACAAAAGAGGGCGTGGTCCTCAACTGATCCCGTCCATTTTTACTATAAATATTTCCTACTATAAGGAAAATATGTTTACCCAATTTTATAACGATAATTAATTTTTCAAATTTGAATGTTTTCCTATTTCTTGTTATAATTCCACTTGGGAAAATATATATCATTGATATAAAGCTTTTTTTGCAAATATGTAGCTTATTTTATTCGTCCACGACCACTTTAAGATTGTTTAGTATATAAGTTGGCACGGTCCTTAACCGATTTCGTTAGTTTTTCTTCGAAGCATTTCCTATAGTAAAGGCAAGCTCTCTGTCAAATTAAGTTATGATAGGTCTAATGGGTTTTTGATTTATGATTAATTACAAGTGGGCGGTGCCACGCCCATATTCCAACAGTTTTTGGAAGTTATCTTTTGCGTCATAAAACCAATCCACCTGCCAAATTTAATTAGCTTAACGGTATTCGTTTATGAATTATCAAATTTTTTTCTATTTTGCTAAATTTTGGATATCAAAAAAGTGGGCGTAGTTATCGTTCAATGACGCTTATTTTCTATGTTAATCTATTCTGGGTACAGATAAATCCGTATAGCGAATTTTGTGAATATATCTCAATATTTTCTCAAGTTATAGTGTTATTGGCCAGACGGACATGGTTTAGTTAATTTTTTTTTCCGATATTAATGATTTTGATATATGGAAGTCTATATTTATCTCGATTTCTATATACCTGTACAATAGGGCGGGCCAAATTGTATGGGGGGAAAAAACACTTCAGGTGCACATCCAGTTTCTGAATCTATGCGTCATACTGTGTAATATTGTCCATCCATTCGTCGATTTTTGCAACAAATTCGACTTTCCCCAAAAAGGAGCGATAAAATGCGAAAAATATTAGGAAAGCTCCCTATAGCGACGAATATTTTACTTTTTCATATTGCAAAATCAATTTTTAAATAGCCCAAAATATTTTATAACAAAAATAAAAATAAAAATTTCTAAAAGAAAATATGTTCTAACAAAATTATGACACATAGATTCTTAAAATGGATGTGCCGTTTCAACAATTAATTTGACCCACCCTACTGTACAACCAACTGTTATGTTATCAAAGTTAAAATACTCTGTGTGCAAAGCAGAATTGAATTTCTTTAAAGAAAACTCCTTAATTTAAGTTTTGTATAAATACATTGAAGTTGGCTTAGATACTGAGTTTTTTCCGCTTGGCAATACGACCGTGACCACTGTGCGCTCTTTTCTATATGAATCCAATTCCATACAACCAAGAATTTGCGCTGCCCTGCATATTTCAGCAAAAGCTATGCAAATTACTGCCACGTGCCAGAAAGGTCATTGCACTATATGCATTATTATATCTTTGACTGATCTGAAAGCTAAGCTAAATAGCATGAGTAAATACGTTATCATATTTCAGCCTATCTTAACAACGAAAATTACCTTCTTATATTTGTTAGAATGAAGAAGATCATGTGAACCGCAAATGGGAAAATACTTTATCCATGGCAATGAACTCACTGCAAGTCTCTGATGCGTTTCAAATGTTATATGAAGCACAGAGCTGGAACAATTTGTTGAAAACTCATATGAAAAGTTATTAAATAAAAGTGGCTTTAAGAATGTTTTTCATATTACGTACACTATTAAAAATGTTAGATTGAATTTCAAACTATTCTTCGACTTAACCAATTTTAAAAATTTTTGTATTCCGAATTAGAAACTTATCGTGTTACTGCTGCGAATTTAATTCGGTTTAAATTTTAAACTTAGCTGAAAAATGGGCCTAAAATCTCAAAATTTTTCCAAAACAAAAACCAAAAAATTAAAAAACCTAAAACAAAGAAATTCGCAGATATTTCTGGTTTCAAAACAAAACCAAAAGGTTTATACTAACTACTAAAAATCGAAAAATAAAAATAAAATTATTTCTGGAAAGTGCTGTAAGACAAAGACTCTTTTTCACAGCATTTTGTTATACGCATGAGGTATTATGATATGATTTGTTTTACATATGAGTGGGTAGTCTTTATTTAATTGCCTATTATTTTTCATTCTAATTAGTTCATTTAGAGACTCATTGCTGACAATTTGTTACAATGTAAGTCCTCAATACATAATCCTTCCAAAGACTAGTCGACTCAACGCCACGTATGCTTGTCCCTCTTCGAACTCCAAAATATTTTTATATATCATAGATCGGACCGCAGTAAAGGCCCGGACTCATTCGTCGACAACGCAAAGTCGGTCACTGAATGCCGCAGATCTCTTAACGAGATGGCGCAGCACTTCAGTATCAGCCTTGTATGGGTACCTGGGCAGAGGGATATTGAAGGCAACTGCAGAGCAGACGAGCTGGCCAGAAGAGGCACCACCGACCATATCCTTCCGAGAAATGATTCGGTAGGTATACCCGTGGCCACTTTCAGACTTCGTGTGAACACAAGCACTATAAGAATTACAAAGGGACTATGGTCAGCCATATAATCGTGTGAGACATCCAGGTTAACCTTGCCCTCATATACATAAACAAATCAGTTCTATCGTCCCTGATAAGGATTCTAACAGGGCATTGTTTAATAGGCACTCATGGTGCTAGAATGGGGGCAACGACCTTCGACTATTGTTGCAGCTGCAGATGTACAGAAGAGGAGGAGGGTGTCCAGCACCTTCTCTGTCATTGTCCAGCGCTTACTAGGCGTAGGTTGGCCATCCTTGGTAAACCTTTTCTACATGACCTGAGGTCTCTAGCTATGAAGTAAAGGCTCTAGCAAAATATATAATTTCCACGAAGTGGTTTGACCCGGTTTAGGCAGGGTAGGGGTCCTCTTTGAGACCGTATAGGGTATTACAGTGGGCCCATTGGTCACCTATATAGTGAACTGTTACCATAGTGTCCAGCTCAGTCCTTGCAACGTAACCTGCATCCTAACCTAGGTCGGACCACAAATACATTCTTTATAAATATCTCGATCTTTGCACCACTTAGCGGCTATTTTTTTCATATGTCGCTTTCTATTCATGCATGTATTATGTGTTCCAAGTATGAACCAAATCGGACCCCAAACACAATTTTTTGAAATATTTCGACCCATGCGCCACCTATCGGAGTTTTTTTCTTATTGTTGCATTATCATCGGGCTCTGAACTATATTCCAAGTTTCAAGCTTGTAGCTTAACGGGAGGTTACTTAAATTTCAATTAAAAAATTTGTGTCGTCCGGCCTGTCAAGTCAAGCTAAATAAAACCGTATAAATATGTAGAGTTCCTTCTAAGCTGAAACATCTTCCCAGAGAACTTTTCTTTTTGATATGCCAATGGTCATCCCATCTTCCCTGTTTCCTCTGTGAGCGGACTATAGAGTTGAATGGAGCAATCATAAGCTATCTCCATCGTATTTAGTTTCTCTATGGCAAACTTTACTTATGTAACTATGGGCACTTCTTTTGCTATCCTGTAGGAATCAACTTGGCTATATTCTATACTTCAAGGCAAATATATAAAGACTTATCAACTTTAAAAATGTAATCGACATCGACGACTAGGAGGGTCTCAGCATGTTTCGTATGAGAACAGACCTAGTCTACTGCACATAACTGCTTGCTACTAAAAGCGACTCACATATTTTTAAAGATTAAAAATGTCAACATTGAATAAAAATGCCGTTAATTATTCAACTTAAAATGCGAACTAACAACAAAATTTGTCATTCAAATACTCAACGAAAGTGATTTCAGTCTGACAGTTTAATACGATAATAAATGCATAAATTATTCAATTTACTGACGCTAATCCAAGTCGATGCACATTTCAATTTAGTATTTGTCTGTGTTTTTAAAGATTTAAGTACGAATGTTCGTAAATTTGGTAGAATAGTAGTCAGAGTTTAGAAAACTCAACCGTCCATGGAACCCGCTTTGTAGATAACTACAGGCCATGACACAATAAAACCAGGCAGGTGATCTCAGTAGTACAACAACAAAAATTTGACGGCCCTCATAATCCGGTCATGAATTTTGGTACTATTTTGCTACTTTTTAGTACTTTAGAAATGTAACGTGCGGAAAAGAGTTAAACTCGATATATCTCACACATTGGAAACGCGAACATGCAAGAAAAGTGAGGGGGAAACATAGGCAATAGGAAGAAAAAGTTTAGGACGTAGGAGGGAAGTGTCCAAGAGGAGTAGGGAGAGTAAAAGTAAAAATAAGGGTAATGGGTTGAGGGAAATTAGTAAAAAGAGGTTTACAGGAAGAGTCTAAATAATATAAGGATAAGATTAAGAGTAATAGTGATTTTGATAGCTAGACTTGGATAGGGGCTAGAGAACAGAGAGTAAGAGGACAAATGGCAAGATTTACGGAAGAATGAAAGGGAAAGGGAAGTTGAATGGGCTGATTAAGGAAAACTAGAAAATGCAGAGTAGAGAGGAAATAAGAGAGGATGCAGAGGAGAGTCAGGTGGATAAATAAAGAAAGTAGAAGCCATATCTGTCGGGTTTGATCATACAGGTATTTCATGTTTGTCTAAACATTTTTATGGTCAGCCAGAGCTGCTTAAAATAAAATTTTGATAGGCCACATATTTATTTTTTGCCATCAACGAATTCGTATAAGCTTTGATTGTATGAAGCATCGTTGCTGCAAAACTGCTGCCGCTTTTTTTTCTCCAACCACTATTTTCTGTTCAATAAACCTACCTCTTAACGCTTCGTTTACACAGATAAATGTTGGGTCTCGGGACCGTGTACCGCCGATATCTAGCTTTCGTATTAAAAGCCTCCCAGATATTCTCCGCGATTCCATGACATTGTTCCAGGTCGTCAATCATCACATTGACGTCAAAAATCTGTTTCCATGTTCCTTAGTTGTGTACATTGGGATGCTCTGAGGATCCACCGATTAAGTTGCGTTGACTACAACTTTTCCATTTCCACTCAGGAAAAGAAAATAAGCCCTACCACGAAAGGAGATACACACCGCAGGTGTTGTTTTCCTGCACGTTACTTCATATTTTAGAAAGGCATTAATATATGTAGTCTTTTCTTTATGATACTGAAAAAATTAATGCTGCAGATAAGTCAGAATTATGGGGACGACTATTGTCAAATGCGACTCCATTTTGTATTAAAGACTTGTCGGGTTTTATTACGTCATAACTACGGGCATTTAAAATATTTGTTGATGAACATCACATTCAATAGTTCCTGATCACCTTTATACTTTTTTTAAACACGCACTGCGAGAATTTCTTGGCAATGCCATTAGCTCTAGCATTTTTGGTGTTGCGTTCGTAATCTCCTCTCAGACATCATACCAGTAAAGCTTATTTTTAAGCCCTACTCTTTTCAGTAATTTATCACAAGAATAATATAACTGGATTTTTTGATTTTCCAAACAACTTGAAAAAATGTGCTTCTGAATTATCAAACTATTATCGTAGAAATTGATGTAAGTAAATCTTCATCTAAGAATTGGCGCGTGATGAATGTCAAAAATGTCGGCTTGCCTATAATTTGACAGCTATTGCATATTATTTACATCGATTTAATTCTAAAACAAACATATTTAGACATACTTAGTTATTTTAGTTGTGAGGGTAATTCATGTGCTTGTATAAAATTGTAAAATTCGTGACTCAAAAGACTTTGGCTCTTATTAAAATGTATGACAAATATATTGTAATTCCAAACGGATCATATCGCACGTTTCGCAAACAAAAATTTATTTTTTCATAGAGTTCCTTTAAAAAAATGAGATTCAAGGGCATCTACACAGCCAATCTCATGGAAGTCTTCATGAAAAATTTGGAAGAAAAGTACATACATGAACATGAGCTGAAGTCCAAATTAGGCGTGTAATTTTATGCTAGATACGTGGATGGCATAATATGCGTTTTAATTACTAATAACGAAGAGCTTGTACTGGAGTACCTCAACAATCAGCACTGAAATACAAGAAGACAAACGACAACTACAGATCAGAACGAAAAACGACACTGATGATGGCACAACGCCGAATCCGTTTTGTCTCAAACCCAATTTTGACAAGGGATGACGGAAAATCGTTCCAATATACGACATCTATGTCCACTATTGTGGTCTTTTGGGTATTGTATAAATGTCAGCATAATTTCGTCAGCTGGTGGGTAATAAAATCTAAAAAAATCAAAATTTCGAGATGAGTAGCTATTGAAGGCAGCTATTAAACTCAGTTATTTTATAACAGGCAAATGTAAATGGCTGTAGGCACTTCGTAGCTCCTCTTGTTTTGGTTGACACTACATCTTGCACGGTAGCGATTTTTCTGCCCGGAAGTGGGTAGTAGGCGATGTGCCGAAATGGTGATTGAGGTTTTAATGGACACTGACTTATGGAAGCCTGTAGCTCCAAAGAAGAGAAGGACGTAGAAATTATTTGTGGGAGGGATGCAGCAAATTAAATAGGGTTACATTGAAATGACAGCTATTGGTCGTGAAAAATCTCGAGTCGCTTCCCCTTTCCTTAAAGGAAATTAAATAGACCCACCAATAAGTATACCGAAACGATCAGGATGAAGAGCTGAGTTGATTTCGCCATGTCCGTCTGTCCGTCTGTCTGTTTGTATGCAAACTAGTCCCTCAATTTTTGAGATGTCTTGATAAAATTTGGTGAGCGGGTATATTTAGGTGTCCGATTTGACACATGTCGGAACCGGCTGGATCGGGCCACTATCGCGTATATCCCCCATAAACCCGATTTTTCAGAAAAGGGGATTTTTGTCATATCTTCCTAAATTTATCAGATTGAAGTTTCAAACTTCACCATACGCTTTCGTATATGGCACATATTGTTGTCTGAAAAAAAAAATGTGTAGATCGGTGGTATATATAGTGTATATCCCTTACAACCGGTTGTTCAGATAAGAAGCTTTTCGTAATTTCTGCCCCATATTAACAGCTAGAACAATCAAATTTCAGCATATGCTTTCGTATATGTAAATAATGTTGTCTGAAAAATTCGAAGAGCTTGGTCGTATATATAGCATATGTCCCCTACAACCGATGCACTATATATTTCATATCTTATACAGGCGAATGGGATAAGATTATTTTTCAACCCCATTCATGAAAGTTATGAAGTCCGAGGACAGTCCGGTCCTTACTTCTTCTATATTATACTAGCAATACCCGGCGTGCGTTGCTACGCCAAAGAAAACATCTGAATTAGATTTTATCATTTAAGGAAATTTTTATTTATCTTAATGCTAACGGACACACAATATTTTTGGCTTTTTCATTAGGTGTGTAAATAAATAAATTTTTTGGTGATCCGACTCGTGAACAGGCGACGTATAATTGGCTATGGGAAAAACACGAATTTCTCAAATCCAAGCCAGCGATAGTTATTGATTGCCCTTGTGCTTTATTTATGGTTATAGCAAAGGCAAGACGCTCCGGGAATTGAAGCCGCTTGAATTCGAAAGGTAAATCTTTGGAAATCATCGGTATACTTGGAATCAGCACGTCTTCCCCTTTGAATTTACCGCTGATGGTTGTTGCCTCGATCAAATTCGGTGTTAACTTTTTTATTACTACCCTGGTTCCGTTGCAAAGTTTTGGCGTGTTCAAGTTTCGAATAAGTATCACTGGTGATCCATCTTTTAACGTCAAGATGTGCGGTGGCATTCCAGGTGGCTCTAAAGAATTTGGAAATTCACGTGGGTAATTAACAGCTTGACCTCTGTCCATTACCGCATCAATGGATTTATACTGAACCGTATCTCCGGGAATTTTTAATTGAATTTGATAATTTAATTTGTTAACATCATCGTTCTTTGGAGCTAAAATTGCTCGTTCATGCAGCCAATCTAGGTTTTTGTAATTGACTTGTAAGCTCGGAAATACACTGTCCATGACGTCTTGAATACTTTGCTGCATTTGGCAAAAGTTGGATGAAAATGATATCTCATTTCGTTGGGCTTCCGTTTCATCGTCTCTAGAGGTAGAAGCTCTCACACGATTTTGCTCAAGGCGAGATTCCCTTTGCTCCAGTGTTTCATCGTCTCTGGAGGTTGAAGCTCGTATACGACTTTGTTCAACTGAAATTTATTTGGGCTTCCGTTTCATCGTCTCTGGAGGTAGAAGCTCTCACACGATTTTGCTCAAGTCGAGATTCCCTTTGCTCCAGTGTTTCAGCGTCTCTGGAGGTTGAAGCTCGTATACGACTTTGTTCAACTCGAAGATTTCGTTGGGCTTCCGTTTCATCGTCTCTGGAGGTAGAAGCTCTCACACGATTTTGCCCAAGTCGCGATTCCCTTTGCTCCAGTGTTTCAGCGTCTCTGGAGGTTGAAGCTCGTGTACGACTTTGTTCAACTCGAAGATTTCGTTCGGCTTCCGTTTCATCGTCTCTGGAGGTAGAAGATCTCACACGATTTTGCTCAAGGCGAGATTCCCTTTGCTTCAGTGTTTCATAGTCTCTGGAGGTTGAAGCTCGTATACGAATTTGTTCAACTCGAAGATTTCGTTGGGTTTCCTTTTCATAATCTCTGGAGATTGAAGCTCGTATACGAGTTTGTTCAAGTCGAAGATATCGTTGGGTTCCATTTCATCTACTCTGTATTCCATCAAGTGTCTCGTCTTGGGCGTTTTTCTTCCAAGAGATGCTTTCTTTGGTGGCATTATTTCTTGTTTTTTTTTTTTTATAAATTTATGTCAATAATAATATTTCGTATTCGTATTCACTTCCGTTTGTGCAGCGTCTTAATTTGTTATGAGATAATGTATTAGTTGTGCGACTTTATATACTCTCTGCAAGTACTTATCATACGAATGTATGGATATGTATTTAGGAAAATCCCAAGGGTAAGATCATTATTTAGGTAAATGTTATTTTGTAACTACCTAAAACCTTCAAATAAAGGCTAATAGTATATTAGTGGAAGCAATTTCCAGCTTCAAAATTTAAACTTTCAAACCCTTTGTTACTCGGGTAAAAAACTTTTTCTGTGTGTATTCTATTCATGAATGTTGTGAAATGATATTTGTATAGGAGTAAACACTACAGGCATAGGTATATGTGCGAAAAACATTATTTAGTATACATTTGTTAGGACCTCTATTCTATAAAAATTATGCTATATTTTAATTAAGACAAAATGCTACTAATTTACAAAATTCAAATAAATCGCATCACGAATATTATATTTTAGAATAAACCGGTTTTTGGTTCACTTCGCAGAAGAAAAATTATTGTTTAGGATAGGTCGGTCCAGGGTCCAGTTCCCGGAAGAAAAATTATTGTTATTTTAATCCAGGCATAACGCTACTTACATATCAAATTTGAAGCAAATCGAGCCATATATACGATAAAAAAAAAATAAAAATAAATGTAAGGCGCGATAACCTCCGAAGAGATCTAAGGCCGAGCTTCTCTTCCAATTTGCGTCGTGCTCCTCTTGGTTTTCCCTACAAATTGGTCGGACGGGACCTACATGTTTTATGCCGACTCCGAACGACATCTGCAAGGCAAATGAGTTTTCACTGAGAGCTTTTTCATGGCAGAAATACTCCCGGAGCGCTTACCAAACACTGCCGAGGGGCGACCCCGCTTAGTAAAATTTTCTTCTCCATATATACGATAGTTTATAATAAATCGGTCCCTGGTCCACTTCCCGGAAGAAAAATTAACCGACATTTTATTCTAGATAAACTGCTACCTACATACCAAATTTCAGGCAAATCTAGCCATATATACGATAGTTTAGAATAAGTCGGTCCCTGGTCCACTTCCCGGAAACAAAATTATCCGACATTTTATTCTAGATATAACGCTATCTACATACCAAATTTCAGGCAAATCTAGCCATATATACGACAGTTTAGAATAAATCGGTCCCTGGTCCACTTCCCGGAAGAAAAATTATCCTACATTTTATTCTACATAAACTGCTACCTACATACCAAATTTCAGGCAAATCGAGCCATATATACGATAGTTTAGACTAAATCGGTCCCTGGTCCACTTTTCGGAAAAAAACTTTTCACAAACACTCTCCGGGTTCCTACTAAGCCATAAGCCTCATACAAACATACAACCATACATACATACATACATCCTATTTTATATATATATATAGAATACACATTTATTGCTGTTGTTACCTATTGAAATATTACCTTTACACGTGTTAGAACTACTGAAAGTATTTTAATTGCAATGTAATACCTTGTGTCAGTGAATAGCTTTGTAATGTATATTGTAAATAAATACCTACATATCTTTGTATGAGCATATGTATATACACATCACCGGACAGTATATTGTATCACATTTCCTACAAGTAAATGACCTCTTAAATACTTTTAAGCTGGAACATATTCGCCAAAATTGCTTTTAAACGCAAACAGGTGATTATCGGGCGATATTATTGTTTATAATTTATTTAATTTTGCGAGTTTAAGCAAAATATGCAAAATTATATATCGTGAAACTCGCCAAATTATACACATGTAGTTCATTTTTATGATTGTCTGTTTGTAATTTCATCGAATTGAATTATGTGATTTTTGTTTTTGCATTTAAAAAGTAAATAAAAAATGTGTCACAGAAAGGGCAAATGCTAAAATGCAAATGTAATCATACAGCAAATATGAGTTCTGTAAGCTCTTGGAATATAATGGGGTGGGTGTGGCTATAGCGCTAAGAAAGCACTACCAGACGAGCGACGATGATTAATCCCGATTGCTATTCCCTTTATTGCTGACGACCACGTTTCAAGGGCTATGCGTCGAGGGTAAATGCTTGGACCCAATTAAGATAAAGTGCCGCTGCACGACCTGTTGATTTCCTCGTGAATATAAATACTCACATCATCGCCAAACGGGCACAAGGGAAATAACCAACAGGACATTGTTCCATTTACTACTAGAGCTTACGATTCCTTCTCGAACACAAGCGAGATTTTCGAGACCCGATAAATCGAGAACTCGACTTCTCGCGAGATTCTCGTGTCTCGAAGTACTCGTAAATCTAGAGACCTTCTCGACATTCTTACTTAATCGCTGTATGTACAGAATTTATACACTTGTTTTTTTTACTTGTGACTTTTTTGTTGATTATATTGCTTCCAATGACATTTAACTCAAAACATATTATATATATAATTTTGTTCGCAATATTTTATTTTTCAACGAGACATCAAAAACACGGCTTCTCGCGAGATTCTCGAATCTCGAATTGCTCGTAATACTCGCGATCTTCTCGACTTTCAATTCAGTCGCTCTATTGGCAATATTCTATACATATCGGGGTTTTTAAACGGTTTTATTTAGCTTGACTTGACAGGCCGGCCGGCTGCACGGCCGCTGTGAACGAATTTTGTAATTAAAATTTAAGTAACTTCCCGATAAGCTACAAGCCTGAAACTTGGAACATAGCTCAGAACCAGATGACAATGCAATAATATAAAAATCGTATTTGTGGTCCGATTTGGCTCATATTTGGAATACATAATACATACATGAATAGAAAGCGACATATGTAAAAATCGCCGCCAGGTGGCCCAAGGATCGATATATTAAAAAAATCGTATTTTTGTTCCGATTTGGCTCACATTTGGAACAAATATTCCATACAGTCCGGTAGAAGTGACATCAAAAATTTTGGAGTTCGAGGATGGACAATCCTACGTGGCGCAGAGTCGAGTAAAGTCTTTGGAAGGATTATGTATTGAGGACTTAGATAGTAACAAATTGTCAGCAAAAGGTCCTTGTAATACTGAGTCACTAAATGTACTAAATAGAATGAGAAATAATAGGCAATTAAATAAAGACTAAAAACTTGAAAATAAAACAAAGGTAAACGGTTTTATTGAAAACAATACTTATACGAAGTAATAATAATACTAAAAGCTAGAAAATAATTAGGTAGGTCCTAAGTACTAGTCACCACCTGTGGATTGCTCCTCCATAGCTGGGCCTCGAGTCAGCTCAGCAAACGTTGGGCGGACACCACGCCGCAGGAGGTCTGCTGAAATAATTGGGTTCACTAAGGCTCACCTATCAATGGTCATTGGGGTTTTGACAGGGCACTGTCCGATGGGTATCCATGCGGTACGTCTCAATATACTTGAAACTCCATCCTGCTGCAGCTGTATGGAGGACGATGAGGTGGAATCACCAAATAACTTTATGCTTGATTGCCCAGCTTTTGCCAGAACTAGGAGAAAGTACTTCGGTTGCCACACACTTGGATCGCCCGAGGATTTATCCAAAGCTGAGATCGGTATCATTCGAAGCTTTATCGTTGATACTCAGCGATTCTCTGAGTAGCTAGATCTAAGTCACCGTTATTTTTGGTGTATGTGGTATCACAACGGACCTTCATGTTGTCCAAGTGAGCTATCCTTATCAGGGCAGCTACCACCTAACCTAACATAACCTAAGTACTAGTCATCACACTCCTCATCAATTTAGGGCGTTGATCCGACAATTAAATAAAAGCGTTGGAAAAATCTCTTCTCGAACATGTTCGAGAAATCGTAGGCTCTATTTACTACTATGACCAATAAACGAAAAGTGAAGAACTTGGTCATAGCGCTGAATTTTTGGTGCAAAATAGACTTTGCCGCAAAGTACTGTCGTTCGCGCCTGTGAAACACCGCATCGTCGCTATCCGCATCAAGACTAGTTTCTTCTTATTCAACCCAATTGTCAACCTCATCTACCCGGGGTAAATTGTGTTTATTAATCAGGTGAGTATCTAGAGACCACAAGTTCCTCAGTGAAAGGACCATTTATATCGACTGAACTTCCGAAAACTTTCTGGGAGTCTTATTATCGATACAAGAAGAAGAAGAAGGCACACTCCATCAGAAAATACTATCAACGCGGAGCAATAGTTTGTAGGCGGTAAGACATGCATATTCCTCGTTATATCAAAAATATGCGCGCTGTGATCCAATGGAAGCTTGCCGTCGAGAAGCTGCTCACGAAACAGTTAGCTGATGATTTCTAAGCTCCACTCTCATAGATTCGGAAGGAAGGGAAACAGTAAAAAAGTCAAATAATTTTAGATTCATGGTTTTAATTAAATGTGTAGATATGTAAATAAATACAAGGCATGATATACCTACGAGGATATTTTGGCCGTGCGTCTCTTATAATTTTCCACGTGATGCTTTTTAATTTTTCCTATTTATTGACGCCGTCTACATATTTTATGCCAAGATGGAAAGCATTTGCAGATGAGCCTTCGCTGAGAAGCTTTTGAACTACCGACCAGGAGTGATCTCCGCTTAAAAAAATTTGTTTCTAAATGATTTTTCTAAAGATTTTGATGTTGCTTTTCCCGGGTCTTGGATGCAGGACCTTCGGGAGCAGCTACCACGGCGTTAGCCGCTTCTAGTCAATGACAATGCGTAAGAGTAACGTTATTTAAAATTCAGCTGCAATTAGATCTAACAATAATAAATATAAACAACAGACAGCCACACTTACCACTGCAATTTACACTTGCTGACTTCTCTGCAATACGTCGCCTCTACACGAAAATTAACAAAGCATCTTATTTCCCGTTCTTGTCATATAACATGCATTTGTTTTTGTAGTCTTCATAAAATTGATAGCGTGTTTTTGTAAAAGCATTTATAATTTAGCAGTCTCAAATTTTCAACACATGAATGTTTTTTTTTCGGAATGTTTCATCATCGTACACTGGACCAAAAAGCATTAATTGGTTGGAAAATATAAAAACTCGGTTGTTGGCGGATATACACAGAAACGCTTTCCTTAATCTAAACATGTAATTTGCTCAAGAGCTGTTGTGATTTTTCCTACTTGTACGAATAACTTTCTCTAAAATAAAGAAAATTGTGTAAATAAAACTTAAAAACTTAATTGTGTTCCCTGAGGTTATACTATGTTCAAACAGAAAATAAATTGAGGCAATTTCGATTTAATTTGAGTGATGTTCATACAACTCAATTTAGCTTACACAATAACAATTTGATAACTGGTTGGCTCATCTCTACAGCAACAATACCTTTGTTCAGACTGTCAAAATTTGCGTGTTGGTATTAGGCGAATGGAATGGAATAAAAACATATAACTTTGCAATTTTTGTGTGTTGTAAAAAAATGTGTTCAATGTTTTGGTTCATTTTGAGTTTGCCATCTTCTTTTGACAATTCCTACTCCAGTGAAATGAAAAAAATAAAATCAACTGATGAGATGTGCCAACCATATAGTTGAGCCATGCGTAACTGACGTGTAAATATATTCAACAAACACACTTTACAAGGTTGCATTTGCAGTTTGAAACAATTTATTACACAATTTTTTTAAAATTGGTGTTTCTACATAGTATTACTCGTACAAATAAATGTTGCATGGTTCAGCTATATCATTGGCTTATCTCTACAGTAATAACATACCTTTGTTCAGATTGTCAAAATCTGCGTATTGGAGTTAGCCAAATGGAATGGAGAGAAAACATAAAACTTTACAATTTTTGTGTGTTGTGGGAAAACAATGCGCTAAATTAAATGCATTTACTAAAAAAATAACTAAAAGTGATGTGAAACAATGTTTTTTTTAATTTACCACTACGTCAGTAAATAATTGTCAATGTATTGGTTACATTTTGAGTTTTCCATCTCCTTTTGGCAATCCCTATACCATGAATGAAATAAATGAAGAAAAAAAAATCAGCTGATGAGATGAGCCAACTATATAATTGAGCACCGTAAATTTTGTGAGAAACATTTAATCAAGTATTCTTGATTGAACAATAAAAAGAAAGACAATTTTTCCTCAAATGAATAGGGTATTCTCTTTGCCTAGAATCCATAGACAGCGTAAAGTTTTCCACACGCAGCAACAAAATACATTCAAGAGAAATTTTCTATAGTTTCTAATTTTTCTATGCTCAAACCCATTTATATTTGACTGTTGAGATTGAATTTTTAATTTAAACAAGTAAGGAAGGCAAAGTTCGGGTGTAACCGAACATTAAATACTCAGCTGAGAGCTTTGGAGACAAAATAAGGGAAAATCACCATTTAACAAAGTGAACCTAAGGTAACCCTGGAATGTGTTTATATGACATGGGTTTGAAATGGAAGGTACTAAATGGTATTTTAAGTTATATAGGTGGACGCCTTTTCGAGATATCGCAATAACGGTGGAACAGGGGTGACTCTAGAATGTGTTTGTACGATATGGGTATCAAATTAAAGGTATTAATGAGGGGTTTAAAAGGGAGTGGCCCTTACCCTGCAAAAATCGTTGGACCATGTGGTCCACTAGGAGTACTTACCATACACGTACATGCATGCATGGAGTACTCGCGATTTTTGCAGGGTAGTTGTAATGTGAAGGCGTTTTCGATATATCGACCAAAATGTGGACCAGGGTGACCTAGAACATCATCTGTCGGGTACCGCTAATTTATTTATATATATCGTACCACTAACAGTATTCCTGCCAAGATTCCAAGGGCTTTTGACTTCGCCTTACAGAACTTTTTCATTTTCTTCTACTTAATATGGTAGGTGTCACACCCATTTTATAAAGTTTTTTCTAAAGTTATATTTTGCGTCAATAAACCAATACAATTACCATGTTTCATCTCTTTTTTCATATTTGGTACAGAATTATGGCATTTTTTTCATTTGTCGTAATTTTCGATATCGAAAAAGTGGGCGTGGTCATAGTCGGATTTCGGCCATTTTTTATACTAAGAAGTGAGTTCAGATAAGTAAGTGAATTAAGTTTAGTAAAGATATATCGATTTTTGTTCAAGTTATCGTTTTAACGGCCGAGCGGAAGGGCAGACGGTCGACTGTATATAAAAACTGGGCGTGGCTTCAACCGATTTCGCCCATTTTTACGAAATTACATCTTGCAAAACTTTTAAATTACCTTCTATTAAAAGTGGGCGGTGCCACGCCCTTTGTCCAAAATTTTACTAATTTCATATTTTGCGTCATAAGGTCAACGCGCCTACCAAGTTTCATCGCTTTATCCGTCTTTGGTAATGAATTATCGCACTTTTGCGGTTTTTCGAAATTTTCGATATCGAAAAAGTGGGCGTGGTTGTAGTCCGATTTCGTTCATTTTAAATAGCGATCTGAGATGAGCCGCAGGAATCTGCATACCAAATTTCATCAAGATAACTCAAAATTTACTCAAGTTATCGTGTTTACGGACGGACGGACGGACGGACATGGCTAAATGAATTTCTTTTTTCGCCCAGATCATTTTGATATATAGAAGTCTATATCTATCTCGATTAGTTTATGCCGTTACGGATTACCGAACAAAGTTAATATACTCTGTGAGCTCTGCTCAGCTGAGTATAAAAGGCAACAACTTTCTTTGTGCGCAATTTTGTAAATATTTTAAATGCATAAAATATTAATTTTTAATTAAAACCGCTTGAAACAAGGGACGTTCTTCAATAGACGCATATGATCTAAACAAGTTTTACATCATCAGCATACATAGATATTTTGGAATATTTTATTGTGGTACAGATATCATTAATAAATAGTAAGAACAGAACTGGACCGAGATTACTGTCCTGTTGGACGCCAGGGAGAAGATTAATGACATTTGAAAGAGTATTTTTAAAAATTACTTGTTGAGTTCTACATCAGCGATACGAAGAGATACACTGGGTGAGAGCAGGTTGGAAACCAAGTCGATCCAGCTTGTGGATAATTAAGGAGTGGGAAACTTTATAAAATGCTTTACTGAAATCAGTGTAAATAACAAAGGTGTGATGATTTTCTCTAAATCCATTAGAAACAAGATTTGTGAATTAAAGTAGGTTGGTAATGGTAGATTTGCCTTTCACATAATCCGCGTTGGTAATATGCAATCAACGTAGAAATGGAAAATGTTAGCTGATTGGTAACAATGGCTTCAAATGCCTTTGGGATGGCAGATTTAATTATGTAATTCCTCGATAATTTGACCTACCTGCTGTTTTGTGAAAGGGTATGAGAAAAGATTCCTTCCAAGCAGCAGGAAACACTACTATTTCTTAGGGACGTATTGAATAAATCAGTTAGGGGCTGATAAATGTGTTCAGCGCATTTTTAAGAAATCATGTGAGAATTAGGTCAGGATCGTATTTGTAAGATTCCTTCAAAGACGTTGTATATGAAAAACTTCCTCTGGAGATATTGATGGAATATTAATTGCATTAAGTGAGTTAAGTTGAAACTGGTATTCATTAGAGAAAGAAATTAATTCAGCAGAATAGTTAGATTTGAAGAATTGTGCAAAGAAGTTAGCAATATCTTGATCGTCGCTAGAGAAATCATCATGGTATTTCATACCAGATGGAAATCTTTTAACCCTATGTTCAGAATTTACGAAATCATAGAAAGCTATCGGATTGTAAGTTATTTTCTTTTTCATCGTACAGAGATAGGTATTGTAACACTCTTTATATAATGCCAATTTCACATAGAGGATTAATGAAATAGTTAGTCTACATTAAAGCCCCATTTGAACTCAATCTTCCATACAAATTAGAAAGTCTTAATTATATCTTTATTGCTTTATTGAATGCCTAATTGAGTGAAATATCCAGTCGGGTTTGCTTCGAATTTTATTGTCAATGTAACTAATGACAACCAAAAATAAATTATTTTCAATAATTTATGAAAAATAGAACAACACGAAAAAATTCAAAATTTATTTTCGCTGCATTTGCTGCAAAAGATAATATGGCTTTTTCGAAAATGGGCAAATGGTTATTTTTTAAGGCTGCTGACAGATGTTCGCTTAATGAAGCAAAAGGCCCTGTATGAAAAGGAAACTTAATTAATAATTAAAATTGTGTCTCGATTAAGTTTCCGCGTGAAAACGGTATAAAATTATTATAAAATACTTATGACGCAATATAGGGTACTGTAAGTAGTCGGAGTGTGAACTCGTCTTCTTGTACAGCTTGAAGGACGCAATTTTTGTTTTCTAAAGATTTCAGCTCTTTTGTGAACCATATTTGAACTAGTTCAGTGGAAGCACGTTTACGCTTAGGTACGTGTCTTATAAGAATAGCGTGAATCATGGTATTGAAGTCGTTTTTGTCAATATCAGCACATAAGTTGGGCCAAACTACTGTAGCTAAAATTTGGTTAAGTTTATTAAAATTAGCGTTCGCGAATTCAAATCTAAAACTAGAGTCGTATTCTGTGGTAATGCAACTCCCAGAACTTTTTTCCAATTCGTAAACTATTTCCAGGGAAGGATGGTAATGGTATGAGCTTTATCGAATAAAGTCAAACGACCCATTCTGCAGTATGTCACTGTTCATGCGAAGTTGCAGAATTGGCAAGCAAATTGGTATGTATGGGTATACACGCGCTGCATTCAAATTTGTCACGGGCAATTCATTTCAATTTATTTGCGATTTTTTTTTTTTTAATTCATTATAGCTAAGTCATGGACAAATTCTTTGTTATGAATAGTTGATGCACTTAATGATCTGCAGACTTGCCCAACTTTTTGATAATTATAAAAGAAAAATAAATATGTATATAACAAAAAAATTCTCAGCTGCATGGCATCGTTTTGAAATTCATAGAAACTATTGTTTAAAATATTTTGTGTCATATGCGCTGATTACCACATTCAATTAACATACATTACATTTGGAAATACTTACATTACATACATACAATATTGAATGCATTAGCGCATTTGTATGTGTAATTCTGAGCATATTTATTACCAGATGTTGAACTGATGTCACTCGAGATCATCAAACACTAAATTATCTTGATTTTACACTTATCTATTTATACTCATATCTTTACATACTAGCATACATTTATGCAAAGGTATTTATACATACATAGGTAGAAATTAATTGACATTGTTCACATTCAATTAGACTTATTCCAATAACATGCCGCAATTAAATTTAATAAAATCACAAAACAGTGCGGCTAAAGTCGCAGTACATTATTTTTAATTGACTCATCCATAAAGTGTAAAATGGCGCAAGAATATTGACTTATACACGGTTGAAAATTTTGGTTTAAATTTTTAACTTTTTGGTCAACATATAGGACTAAACTTATATTAGTTTTAACCCTTTCGAACCTGTTGGTACACCGTATGTACCACTAAATGTGTATATTGGACTAAATCCTCAAAATCACACTCAAACTGAATAAAAAATGTACCAAAGCAGGCTTTTTAGTTTGTCTAAAGGTACATATAAAAACGAAATCATTTTCTACTGTGCAGTATGCTCAGTTTTGAGTTAAATAGTGAAAGATTCGGACACGTGTTTGGTTTTTGAATAATAATCTTTAAAAAAAGTTGTAACTGCCAAACAAATTATTTTTATGGAAGATATTTATTTTATTTACAAGCATTAGCATATTAGTGAAACATTTACATGGATTTGCTTGAGTTTGTGGAGTTTCAGTGAGCTGGTACTTATATGTACCAGTAGTATTTTATACTGGTACATATGCGTACCAACAGTGCCTCTCTTCAAAAAAAAAAAGCATTCTCTCGTCTTTCTTTTATAAACAAATACCATCTCGAAAAACTGAGCTCAGACAAAATTTCCGAGCTGCTGATTGATGAAATACTTGATTCAGATGACGATGATACAGGCCCTTATTTTTTAAACGGAAATGATGATAATTATTTGCCAAAATTGGGTTCGCACGGCGAAGAATCTGGTTCGCCTTCATCGTCCAATAGTGAGCTATCAGATTATAGCACCGAACAAATTTGTGGGATCCAATTTAGCACAAGACGATAATGAGAATTACATCACAACAAACTTTACGTTATAGTCATCTATTTGAGAAAATTCCATACCTATATATATTATAAGTGATTACCGTGGACGTAATATAAGTCCGGAAATTCCTCTAAATTCTTTGCCCTTTCAAAATTTTTCAAAAGATGTTTCCTCGAAGCCTGTGCATGTATATCGCACAAATGTACAAATGGCCCCATTTCTGAGTTTTAAACCGCAAAAAAAAGTTCAAATATAGTAAAGACTGATACAAATTATGCTGTGCTCTATGTTCGTTATATCTTATAACAAGCTTCCGACTTATAAAACATTATTTGTTAAAACATTCTTCAATAAGTAATGCTATTATCAAGACTGTAATATCTCGTGACCGCTATACATTTTTTGGCATCAAAATTATATTTTGCATTTTCCCAGAAACCCACTGATTGCAGTAAAACTTATTACATCGACGATGTTGTGAAGTATTTGAAAATTATATTTCGAAAATACCGTCAGGATAAGGTTAGGCAGAGAAGAGAGGAGTCAATGGCAAATTTTAAAGGAAGATCATACTGAAAACAATATACGCCACTCAAATCAGTAAAACGTGGAATAAAAATGTGGCTGCGATGTGACTCTGAGACGTGATACATATATGATTTCAATATTTACAACGGAAAAGAATAAAATCAATACGATGGAACTTTAGGCGAACGTGTGGTTAAAGCTTTAGTTAGTACAATTAAAGAAAAATAGAAAAAACTTAACACCAACAAACGAAAAATGGGAAAGAAATGAGTACTCGTTCAGGGTCAGCACATCTGGTCATTAATATCAGGTATTAAAGGTATTAAAACTGCAGCCGTACGCGGATCCCAATCACCAAGCCGTTTATCTCAACAAAAAAAGGGAGCTGGGCAACGTATCCTTGCATTTTTACCAATTCCTATTGAGACTCGAAGACGTTGCGCAAAACAAATTTTACAGCAATGTGATATATCAATGTGATATAGATGTGCTTCGCAAAATATCATACTCAAAAATAAATTAGATTCATACATAATTTTCGAAATTTAAGAATTGTGTGTTTACTTTTTAAACATTTTTCTTGGAAGTAATATACTTTTTTGTAAAACTTTTATTTTTTCCAATAAATGATTATCTATCAGTATGAAATTTTTTTATTATTACTGTACGTTGAGGACTGCTGGTACAAATGTTGTTCCACACAATAGTACTAGTGGTACAATGTTGTACCAGTGCCCCCCAGCTCCCCCCCCCCCCCCCCCCCCCAAACATAAAAATTTGACATTTTTGAATGCAAATAATCTAATTATCTGTATCTTAATTACTTGAAACTAATTAAATTATATTTACTTAACAGGCTGAATGCCGGTTCGAAAGGGTTAATCGCAGACCTTTCCAGTTTAAAAAGAAACGAGCTCATATTACTGGTTTTGAATTGAAACATTTTGGTTTAAATTTTCGTTCAGAGAGTCTACGTTTTTCTAACCAAGGAACACTAATATTAAAAGATTTCGGTTTAGATTCAATACATAATTGTTTAAACGTGAAACCAAAAATTACTGGAACGAAAACATTGCTTCTTGCTTTTTAAACCCTTGACTGTATATTTTAAACCATCAAAAACTAGTATCAAAACCTTGCAGTCTAAATTTTAGAGCAAAAATTTTCCATATTTTAAACCGCAGAATCTGCAGTTAAAACTTTTCGGTTAAATTTTATGTGTACAGAAAACCCAAATTGTTAATTTGGAATATCAAAAGATTTAAAAATGTCTTATTTAGAAACTATTTTAATTAAAAATTGTAGTAATTAACTCGAGTTAAGCTCTTTTTATTAAATGCAACAATACTAATATCAAAGCTATTTCCCGCACTGCCAATTTTGAAGCTTCCATTTTCTTGTCTTTTTATAACAGTCTATTCTTCAAAATAGGGATCTGCAACGGCGAGCAAGAAAGAGGAACAGTGTTGGGTTGAACCGGTAATAAAGACAATATTGAATGTGTCCATAGTATTACCAGAATTCGTTTGACCACCAAACGATAGACCCCAATTCAAGTTTCAGGACATATGTTATAGAATAACCCCGGTCTCTTGGCAGATACTATAAGTTTTCCAAGATATAGCTTCACTGCTAGCGAGCGCAGGACACGTGCACAGAAAGTGCTCAACCGTTTCTTACTGCAGCTCACACTTCCCACACCTGCTGCTACTGACGAGACCCAGCTTGTAAGCGTGTTACGTCAGAAGGCAGTGTCCCGTTAGTATAGCCATCGTGAGCCTTAAGTCGTCTCTCTTCAGAGATATGAGCCACTGTGTGAGTCTAATATCGTAGGATTTGCACATGATATTGAAAATTTTGCAGCCCCGCACTTTTGTTCGCGCCTTTCCTGCTAGATGTATCATATGCAGTTCCTGTCTTCTTTTAGTTTCTCCTAAACGGATTGGGAAGTCTGTTCGAGCGGGGATAAATGAAGCCGGAATTCCTCGTGAATTCCGGAAACGGGGAACCTGTGGGGAGCCGGTTCTTGAAACTCGCGATAATGAAATGGAAAACTTACCAGCTGTGCCTCGCTGTCCAACAACAAACAGATAAGTTAAATATCCAAAGATATGAAGTATATATATATATATATATAATAGCCTGTCGCACAGGCCTTTATTGAAAATATAAAAGGACGAAAATGTACAAATGTATTGGCAAACACTCACCTGATGGATCGCTGGTAAAAGAATAATGGCGAGTCTATCGCTGTTCGTCCCTTTTATAGGCTCCAAGGAACTGATGCCATTTAACGGATCCGTATGATGGAACAAAGTCCAAGAAAGAAAAAAAACGCAACGAGTGCTTGCAGCGAGTCTTCTACCAGCGACCCCTTCAGGTGAGGTTTGTAGTTGATAATGCAGCGAGTGTTGTACCCTCCTTTGCCAACTCATCGGCCCTTTCAGTACCTTCACTCCTTTTATGACCGGGAGACCAGCATATATGTATTGGCGAAGTTTTTCCAATGCTTCTTTGCATTCCAGAATATTTCTTGATGAAGTACTGTGTGACATTATTGCCTTAATAGCCGCCTAACTATCAATATATATATTGACGCAATTGCAGTTTAAGAACGCTTCCTCCAGAATTTCTGCTGCTTTCTTTACGGCCATAATTTTCGCCTGTAAGACGCTGCGGCAATCTGGCAGCCTGTGGGATCGACTTATTCCTGGATCGACGCAGTAAACAGCAGACCCGACCCCTTCCATTAATTTAGAACCATCCGTATATACATATTTAGTATTTTCTGCCATTTATGCACCCTGGCATCAACCATACGGCTCTATTGTGACCCCGAGATCTCTTTCAAAGCTCAGGCATGGGACCATATATTCCGTTTGCCCGATATTAGATGGCACTATATCATCCGAAATCATCCCAAAAAAAAAAATCCAAAATAATCCTGAGATAGCTACGAATTGGGGATAAAAATAGTCCCGAATTGATTCTGACATATTCCTGAACTAATCCCGCATGCAATATGGAAAATATTCCGAAAACAATGCCGAATTAATCCTGAATTGGGTTCAGTCAAATAGTATCTTCATAGTTATTTATTTTTACTTATATGATATGAACTAAAAAATAAATATTATTATAGTTTGCCTTTTATTATAAAAGTCATAACCGTTACGATCTCTGCAATAATGTGCAAACAAATGGGTGGCAATTATGAGTGGCTGCTGCCTCCTCTTTTTGCCGGCTATGACAGCTGCTTTGGTTAGCATAATAAAATGCCCAAATATACATATACCATTTGATGAATCAGAAAAATTACTCACAAAGCTACATGCTGACAGCCCAAAAAAATGTGTACGATGTACTGGGTCAAGTGTTCCCACTAGAAAAACTTGATGTCTACAAAATCCACAAAACTAGTGAAAATATTGTCTCTGTAGGGTGCATCAATTGTGCCAAAGGAGTGACCGAAATATAAACGTATACCGGGATACAGGGTGTAGAGAATTTCCTTTTTTCCTTGCGATATTTTTTTAAATGAATATTTTGAGCACTAAACTTCAATGTACAAAACAAAGATTTGGATGATTCTTATAGTATCCTTTCTGTATTTTCGAAATAAGTTATTAATAAAAAAATTTATGAATTTTTGTAAACATTTGTTTTATGGGTTTCGCATATATTTTGATGTCCCATTGTTCAGATAAGAAGATTTTCGTAATTTGTGCCTCATATTGACAGCTATATGCTTGATATTGCATCGCATGCTTACACATTTAGAAATTTTAAACTTAATTTGAAAACATTCGTCGGTTTAAGCAATTTTTGAAGCCTTTTTGTACTAAGTGGAGACCTCTAAACTTCCTACTGTGTTTTTTAATTTTATTAAATTTCAATTTTAAACATATTTGAACAATAAGGCAAAGTATCTTTTTAATTCAGAGTTAACCTAATATGAGGGGTTCATCATATACATTTTTGACAAATTTTTGAATTTAACTCTGAGTTAGGAAAGTAAATTGAGGTTCCCCAAATTAAATTTTAAACTTGGTTTAAAACAAAACCCAATAGTTGCAAATAAAAGCAAGTAAGGAAGGCTAAGTTCGGGTTTACCCGAACATTACATACTCAGCTGAGAGCTTTGGAGACAAAATAAGGGAAAATCACCATTTAGCAAAATGAACCTAGGGTAACCCTGGAATGTGTTTGTATGACGTGTGTATTAAATGAAAGGTGTTAATGATTATTTAAAACGTAGTAGGCCTTAGTTCTATAGGTGGACGCCTTTTCGAGATATCGCAATAAGGGTGGACCAGGGGTGACTCTAGAATGTGTTTGTACGATATGGGTATCAAATTAAAAGTATTAATGAGGGTTTTAAAAGGGAGTAGCCCTATATATGTGAAGGCGTTTTCGAGATATCGACCAAAATGTGGACCAGGGTGACCTAGAACAACATCTGTCGGGTACCGCTAATTTATTTATATATGTCATTACCACGAACAGTATTCCTGCCAAAATTCCAAGGACTTTTGATTTCGCCCTGCAGAACTTTTCATTTTCTTCTACTTAATATGGTGGGTGTCACACCCATTTTACAAAGTTTTTTCTAAAGTTATATTTTGCGTCAAAAAACCATGTTTCATCTCTTTTTTCATATTTGGTACAGAATTATGGCATTTTTTTCATTTTTCGTAATTTTCGATATCGGAAAAGTGGGCGTGGTCATAGTCGGATTTCGGCCATATTTTATACCAAGATAAAGTCACTTCAGATAAGAACGTGAACTAAGTTTATTTTATTTATTTATTTATTTATTATTACGGTCTTTAAGACCTAGTTTAGGTTAACATAAGAAATTAAACATAACTACTCATGTCACATTTAGTGACGTACAATATAAAAACAAATTTTCTTTGAACTTACTAATATTTTCACAGTCTTTCAAATCAGAAGGTAACTCATTATACATTTTATACCCTAAATATTCAAGAGACCTTTTGGCGAACTCAGTTCTTATTCTAGGCAGTCTTATATTATTGCAATTTCTTGTTCCATAATTGTGGATTTCATGATTATAATGTATTTTACTACTCAGGTAATTCGGTAACATTCCTAACCTAAGTTGGTGTATAAATTTCAATGTGAAATAACTAACTGACTGTTTAATACTAAGCCAGTTTAACCTATTGAGCATTACAATTTTTGGCGTTCTTGGAGGACATTTTAAAATAAATCGCATTGCCTTGTTTTGCTGTATTTGAAGTTTCTTAATATATATATCATTACTTAATAGCAGAATAGTAGGACAATAAATAAAGTGTGGTTCAATAATTGAACGATATACCAATATTTTATGACTTTGACTGATATGTTTACATGTTCTATACATGAAGCCTATTTTCTGTGCAATTTTCCTTTCCAGATAAGTTACATGCTCTCCAAAATTTAGATTATCATCAATCAAAACTCCTAAATACTTAATTTTGTCTACTCTTTGGATTTCCATGTTTTTTACCTTCAGCGTAATATTATTTAAACTATTGTTACTTATGATATTGGTGTTTTTACAAAATATCATGAACTTAGTTTTTTCGACATTTAATTTCAGTTTTCTAAGGCATAACCATTTGTATAGCGAGTCCAGGTCTTCTTGTACTTTCAGCATGGCACATTCTGCATATTTTTCACTTATGATAAGCAATGCATCATCCGCAAATAGATGTATTTTACAATATTTTAAGCATCTTTTGATATCATTGATATACAATGTAAACAATATTGGCGCCAAGACCGAGCCTTGTGGTAAACCAATGTTAACATCCACCACTGATGAAACCTCCTTTCCAATTATCGTTCTCTGTTTTCTGTCACCCAAATAACTCCGGAACCATTCCAAAGCCTTTCCTCTTATACCAATTTTAAACATAACGTCCAATAGCTCAGATCTATCGACAGTTTCAAAAGCCCGTTTTAAATCCAAGAAGACAGACACCGTAAATTTTTTGTCCGCCATGTCTTCTTTCCAATCTGCAATTACCATATTCAACGCTGTTTCACAAGAATGGCTCTTCCTGAATCCCGATTGTTCTGGGATAATCACATTGTGCTTCTCTAAGTATGCCACAAGTTGATCCTTCACCACTGTCTCCATAATTTTTTCATCTGTAGGTAACGTGTTAATTGGACGTAGTTCCTCAGGTTTCATTGTATTTTTTACTTTTTCAACAGGTATTATTGTTGAAATTTTCCAGTAACTAGGTACAATACCGCTGTTTAAGGATTCGTTAATTATGTCTTTGTAGAAATTAGCAGTATATGTCATGGCATCTTTAACGACACCCTCCGATAAAAGCTTGTCGCCGCCATATTTGTTTTTAAGTGATTTTGTGATAATAATAATATCGTCCACTACAATGTCAGTAAATTTAAATGTTTCAAATGGATTACTATGATTTGCGCTTATTTCATCCCCATTTACAATTTCTTCGATGCTATCATTAATTTCAACAATACTTTGTATAAAAAAGTTATTTAGGGCATTAGCTATATCATATTCATTTTCCAGGCATTCACCGTTAATTACAATTTTAGTGATATGTTTTTTAACATCATTAAGCTCGACGAGGTCTTTTAGACACTTCCACATACGTTTCATATCGCCATTGTTATGATTTACTCTATCTTCCATGTATTTCTTTTTTTTATAAATTATGGTTCTTTTATATATTTTCCTAATGACGTTATATTCGTCCCAAAATCCAGTATTTCGAGCAGTTTTATAAGATTCTATTTTTCTTTTATGCAGGTTTGTTAATTCTCGGTCGTACCACTTATTTCTTATCTGTATTTGGGTCCTCTTTATATAAGTCAGTGCTTGCATAGCCACAGTTACAACTTCGTTTAGGGCTTTAGTTTTAGTTTCTACTCCGGAAATTGACATAAAGCTGAAATCGCGTTTAGTTAAGGTATATCATTTTTTGCGCAAGTTATCATGTTAACGGCCGAGCGGAAGGACAGATGGTCGACTGTGTATAAAAACTTGTATAAAAACTGGGCGTGGCTTCAACCGATTTCACCCATTTTCACAGAAAACAGTTATCGTCATAGAATGTATGTCCCTACCCAATTTCACAAGGATTGGTAAATTGTTGTTCGACTAATGGCATTAAAAGTATTCTAGACGAATTAAATGAAAAAGGGCGGAGTTACGTCCATTTTGAAATTTCCTTTTATCTTTGTATTTTGTTGCACCACATCATTACTGGAGTCGAATGTTGACATAATTTACTTTTATACTGTAAAGATACTAAATTTTTTGTTAAAATTATACTTAAAAAATTTTTTTTTTGAAAAGTGGGCGTGTTCGTCATCCAATTTCACAAATTTTTAGTTAGCACACATATAGTAGTGGGAGTAACGTGCCTACCAAATTTCATCATGATATCTTCAACGACTACCAAATTACAGCTTGCAAAACTTTTAAATTACCTTCTTTTAAAAGTGGGCGGTGCCACGCCCATTGTCCAAAATTTTTCTAATTTTATATTTTGCGTCATAAGGTCAACGCACCTACCAAGTTTCATCGCTTTATCCGTCTTTGGTAATGAATTATCGCACTTTTTCGGTTTTTCGAAATTTTCCATATCGAAAAATGGGCGTGGTTGTAGTCCGATTTCGTTCATTTTAAATAAAGATCCAAGATGAGCGCCCAGGAACCTAAGTACCAAATTTCATTAAGATACCTCAAAATTTACTCAAGTATCGGACGGACATGGCTAAATGAATCTCTTTTTCACCCAGATCATTTTGATATATAGAAGTCTATATCTATCTCGATTAGTTTATGCCGTTACGGATTACTGTAATGCGAACAAAGTTAATATACTCTGTGAGCTCTGCTCAGCTGAGTATAATAAAAAACTTGTGGTCGCTTCTGGGTTTGAAGCAAAACGAAAAAGTTGAGTGTTTAAACAACCGATTACGAAGCAGTCGGACAGATTATAATCGCTCACTGAGTTTTTTGCTGGTCTCTAAGATATATATATGCACATAGACATTATTTCGGTTCGTTGATTATGGGTACCATCTGCAATTAACTGCTGGTAACTTTTGATGTGGTTAGTATTATTATTGTTGTTGTTTGTATACGTATTTATTCAATTTTAAAAGCGTCAAAATAGTGCGTATCTTTTCCGGTATTTTTTAACGCAAGCTGATATATTTTTTGAAGTGTCTGGTTTTATGTGTTTGTGTGATTAAATTGGTATGCGTGAATGATTTTGGACAGATTTAACTTTATTTTGTTTAAAATTAGTTAATTCGCAAGTTGTTATATTTGTTTAGCATTAAATGACCTTGTAAGCTCACCATTATTCCCAGCGATTCAGCAGGGCAACCTGAATACGAAAATTTGTTGTCATATATGTATTTATCTACGCTGGTTGAAAAAAGTGAAAGGAAATTTAAGTCAAGAGCCATGATATTATTAGCATTTAAAACTTTCTACAATTCCGAGACCTAAAAGCAATTTTATTGTAACCAACTAAAAAAAGTTCTCCTGGCATTTGAAGTGGCACGTCATAGCTCCAAGTGCCATAATTCAAAAAAAAAAAATTTATATTATGTTACTGTACAAATAAGAAAGAAATAAGATAGTCTCAACTTTTTTTCCTAAAAGTTTCCCCTCAAAAACATGAGATGGCACTTTGGAAACCTTCTCCTGCAAAATTATACTTTTGTTTTTCACAGTTCATTTGCTACTAGCGATCGATTTGCAGACCCGATTTTGGTTTGAAAAAAAACCGGTTTCACCATTGTGCCATTTTTAGTAACTTTTGTCGTTATGTAGCGTTTGCAAAATATATTTTGTAGCATAACATTGACAGCAAGTACTTCGACTCCTCATACACTAAAATACCCACTTTTCTCCCATTGTTAAATGCTTTATAAGATCTTAAGCCGCATTGATAGGGTCAATAGTTCACCGACCTTGGGCTGCAGTCGTTTGAAAAATAAGCTCGATAGAGCCTATTCGCGATATCTATTAGGGCGCTTCCGCAATAACTACTGTGGCCGGTATTTTTATGGATTGAGTAGAGGTAACTTTAATTTCAATATAGCGCCACGCGCTCGTCCGACCATATTTTGCATAGGAATTGTGTTTACAACACATCGCCTTATAACTTTTTTGTCAGAACAATGCCATTCTAACTTTCGTGTTGGCGAAATTTTGACTCTATCGGCAGGGATTAAGGTATAGGGTTCCTCATCTCCTACAGTATTCCTCTTGTTTTAGAACCATCCGCTAACCGCCGAATCTTCTGGTGGAATTTTTGGTAATAATAATATCAGTATTAGCAGCGTTGTATGCCATTTTGCACATCCGACCTGCAGACCTAATGACAAAAATTATAGCGCTAGCAACCGCAACAATTATTAAGGCCTCGGGCAGCTTGAATAATTGAGAGGCACGATAACCTCCGAAGAGATATTAGGTCGAGCTTCTCTTCCAATTTTCTTCGTGCTCCTTTTAATTTTTCCAACAAATTGGTGGGCGGGACCTATATGTTTTATGTCGACACGGAACAGCATTTTTATTGGATTTTAATTGAGAAACTTTTCATGGAAGAAATATACTCGAAGTGTTTTTTTTTTTTTTTGTTTGTCAAATCTCTGCAGTGGCAGTAGGCAGTATGGCGCCATTAAATAAAGGACGAACGGACTCATGGTTCCGTGCCTGAATTTCCAAAGAGATCTGGTGCACATGCATGACCGTGGTTCCAAATAAAGAGAAGGGATCGAGTCTGCTGTTTACTGTGTCCATCCAGCAATAAGATTATTGCAGAATGCTTCAGGCGAAAACTGTTGCCGTGATAGTGGCAGATAAAATTCTGGAAATAAATTTATTCAGTTGTTTACCAAGAAATGTCCTGGATCCCTGGTCATAAGGGAATTGGCAAAGGAAGGTGTAGCGCTCGATGAATCGACTGTAGGTGTCCCAACCAGTTTGGGAGAAATCAAAAGGAGACAAGAATTGCATATGACATACCAAACAGGAAAGGCGTGCACAGAAGCGCAGGGCTGCAAAATTTTAGAGATTATGTGCAAATCCTATGACGTTAGACTGGAAAAATTGCTCATATCTCTAAACATATAATACTTAAGTCTCACTAACTGGGCACAGCAATCTGGAGTCACATGCTTATAAGGTAGGCCTCGTTAGTAAGGGCAGATGTAGGAAGTGCGATTTGCAGGAAGACACGGTTGAGCACGTATGGTATTACTGTCCTGCGCTCGCTAGTACAAGACGCGGCAGAGTTGCCAATTAGGCTTAGTTCAATAAAACTTCTGGTATGTGCCAAGAGGATGGGGCTATTAAATAAAAAAAGTCCTGGTACCCAATTGTGGATTTCCATTTGGTTGTCAAGCAAGTTATGTTAACACTATGGACACATTCAACCTAACCTAACCTTTCGGGCGGCCACCGTGGTGTGATGGTAGCGTGCTCCGCCTATCACACCGTACGCCCTGGGTTCAACTCCCGGGCAAAGCAACATCAAAATTTTAGAAATAAGATTTTTCAATTAGAAGAAAATTTTTCTAAGCGGGGTCGCCCCTCGGCAGTGTTTGGCAAGCACTCCGGGTGTATTTCTGCCATGAAAAGCTCTCAGTGAAAACTCATCTGCCTTGCAGATGCCGTTCGGAGTCGCCATAAAACATGTAGGTCCCGTCCGGCCAATTTGTAGGGAAAATCAAGAGGAGCACGACGCAAATTGGAAGAGAAGCTCGGCCTTAGATCTCTTCGGAGGTTATCGCACCTTACATTTATTTTTTTTTAACCTTTCGGCTCTTTTCACTTTCGCGTCACACTGGGCGTTGGGCATCCGTACTATAAATGACCCTATGAGCAGCGTACATATAACCGAGGCAATGCGATATTCCTCATCGCACGAGTTGTTTTTCATGGTACGCAGCGGCGGTAAATCGGCATGTCGGAAATTGCTCCCCATAATCAGTAGCTATCTTTTTCGTAAACTTTTTTCAGAGATCCAGGCCCATGCGGGTCTTGGCTAGACCAAGGTCCAAGACGATTAAGTAGCTTTGTTGAAGTACTTCTTTATGCTGAAATGAAGCTGCGAAGTCAGTCAATCACGATGTTATTAAGTTAAGACTAACTTTTTCTGAGGCTACGTTACTTAAAAACCAATTAGTATAGTAAAAATATATTTAGGTCGTGCAACGTTGGAATTTGGTCTTCATATAGCTCGTAATTCATAAAGTCGACTTTTTATCTAAGGTAGATTTAACCAGACCGCAGATTCGAATTCCTCACGGCTAACGAGTGTGACTATTATATATATTTATTTATTGTGTGCCGGTGTCAATAAAGTATCAATTCTATCGCGAATTAAATACACTCGTATTTTTAGTTACAAGCAATTTACATCGATTTACCCTGTAGCCACTCCTAAATACACCACTGTTCTCTACTCTTCATCTGAGATAGGCATTTTCTCAGTGTCATAGTTTTAAGTTAAACTCCCCATCTTGCATATGATATTAAATGTTTTATTTTCTATTAATAGGCAACTTTCATTGCTTTTATTTTTAGGTCGACGAGCAATCCCTCGCGGATCACTTGGAGGATCATGAAAAAGAAATAATTTTTGGAAAAGCAAATGCGGGTAGGTCTAATTAGGGCTTTAACACGCTTATATTAGCTTAATTTTTATACTCAGTTGAGCAGAGCTCACAGAGTATATTAAGTTTGATTGGATAACGGTTGGTTGTACGGGTATAAAGGAATCGAGATAGATATAGACTTCCATATATCAAAATCATCAGGATCGAATAAAATTTGAATTTGAGCCATGTCCGTCCGTCCGTCCGTTCGCTAACACGATAACTTGAGTAAATTTTGAGGTATCTTGATGAAATTTGGTATGTAGGCTCCTGAGCACTCATCTCAGCTCACTATTTAAAATGAACGATATCGGACTATAACCACGCCCACTTTTTCGATATCGGAAATTTCGAAAAACAGAAAAAGTGCGATAATTCATTACCAAAGACAGATAAAGCGATGAAACTTGGTAGGTGAACTTATGACACAGAATAGAAAATTAGTAAAATTTTGGACAACGGGCGTGGCACCGCCCACTTTTAAAAGAAGGTAATTTAAAAATTTTGCAAGCTGTAATTTGGCAGTCGTTGAAGATATCATGATGAAATTTGGCAGGAACGTTACTCCTATTACTATATGTACGCTTAATAAAAATTAGCAAAATCGGAGAAGGACCACGCCCACTTTTAAAAAAAATTTTTTTTAAAGTAAAATTTTAACAAAATATTTAATATCGATACAGTATATAAGTAAATTATGTCAATATTCAACTCCAGTAATGATATGGTGCAACAAAATACAAAAATAACAGAAAATTTCAAAATGGGCGTGGCTCCGCACTTTTTCATTTAATTTGTCTAGGATATTTTCAATGCCATAATTCGAACAAGAATTTACCAATCCTTTTGAAATTTGGTAGGGGCATAGATTTTATGACGCTTACTGTTTTCTGTGAAAATGGGCGAAATCTGTTGAAGCCACGCCCAGTTTTTATACACAGTCCTTCGTCTCTCCTTCCGCATGGCCGTTAACACGATAACTTGAGCAAAAATCGACATATCTTTACTGAACTTAGTTCACGTACTTATCTAAACTCACTTTATCTTGGTATAAAAAATGACCACGCCCACTTTTTCGATATCGAAAATTACGAAAAAATAAAAAAATGCCATAATTCTATACCAAATACGAAAGAAGGTATGAAACATGGTAATTGGATTGGTTCATTGACGCGAAATATAACCTTAGAAAAAACTTTGTAAAATGGTTGCGACACCTACCATATTAAGTAGAAGAAAATGAAAAAGTTCTGCAGGGCGAAATAAAAAACGCTTGAAATCTTGGCAGGTATAACATATATAAATAAATTAGCGGTATCCAACAGATGATGTTCTGGGTCACCCTGGTCCACATTTTCGTCGATATCTGGAAAACGCCTTCACATATACAACAACCACCACTCCGTTTTAAAACTCTCATTAATACCTTTAATTTGATACCCATATTGTACAAACTCATTCTAGAGTCACCCCTCGTCCACCTTTATGGCGATATCTCGAAAAGGTGACCACCTATACTACTACCACCACTCCCTTTTAAAACTCTCATTAATACCTTTAATTTGATACCCATATCGTACAAACACATTCTAGAGTCACCCCTGGTCTACCTTTATGGCGATATCTCGAAACGGCGTCCACCTATGGAACTAAGGATTACTTACTTACTACTTGATTGGCGCTTAACCATCTAAACGGTTATGGCCGTCCAACAAGGCGCGCCAGTCGCTCCTTCGCTCCACGAACCGGCGCCAATTGGTCACACCAAGGGAGTTTAAATCGTTTTCCACCTGGTCCTTCCAACGGAGTGGGGGCCGCCCTCTACCTCTGCTTCCATAGGCGGGTTCTGATAGAAACACTTTCTTGGCCGGAGCATCATCATTCATTCGCATAACATGGCCTAGCCAGCGCAGCCGCTGCGTTTTAATTCGCTGGACTATGTTGATGTCTGCGTATAGCTCGTACAGCTCATCATTAAATCTTCTTCGGAACTTGCCATCGCCAACGCGTAGAGGTCCATAAATCTTTCGAAGAACTTTTCTCTCGAACACTCCCAAAGCCGCTTCATCTGCTGTCGTCATGGTCCATGCTTCTGCCCCATATAGCAGGATGGGTACGATAAGTGACTTGTAGAGTATGATTTTCGTTCGCCGAGAGAGGACTTTACTTTTCAATTGCCTACTTAGCCCAAAGTAGCAAAGTAGCAAGTTCGCTGGATTTCAGTGCTGACATGTTGATGCTGGTTCCCAAATAAACGAAGTATTTTACTATTTCGAAAATATGGCTGCAAACAGTAGCGTGGTTGCCAAGGCGCGTATGCGCTGACTCTTTGCTGGATGACAGCAGGTACTTCGTTTTGTCCTCATTCACTATCATTAGGCCGATGATATCAATGTCATCAGCATATGCCAGTAATTGCACGCGGAACTAAGGATTACTCCCTTTTAAAATACTCATTAATACCTTTCGTTTGATGACCATATCGTGCACACACATTCTAGAGTCAACCCTGATCCACCTTTATGGTAATATCCCTAAATGGCGTCCACCTCTAGAACTATGGCCCACTTCCTCATAAAATACTCTTTAATGCCATTCATTTGATACACATGTCATACAAACACATTCCAGGGTTACCCTCGGTTCATTTTCCTACATGGTTATTTTCCCTTATGTTGTCACCATAGCTCTCAACTGAGTATGTAATGTTCGGTTACACCCGAACTTAACCTTCCTTACTTGTTATGTTTATATTAATGCAACTCGGACGTCAAATAATATCAACAATGTTACGTATACGCACCGGTACCCGTTCTTTTATTCTTAACTTTACTTTCACTCTCCCTCTTGGTCTCATTACTTTTCCCACTTACCACCATCTTACTCTACTTTTTTTCTATTGCCTCTGTTTTCTCATAAATTTTCTGTCATGTTCTCATTTGTGTGTGAGCTATATCGATTTTTACTCTTTTCCGCTCATTACATTGCTAAAGTGCTAAGAAATTAGCGAAATAGTACCAAAAGTTTTCCCTTCCTACTACTTTAAAATTCATGACCGGATTATGAGGGTAGTCAAAGTTTTGTTGTTGTACTGCTGAGATCACCTGCCTAGTATTATTGCGTCATGGGTCATACATGTATATACACAGAGATACGTGTGCAAACTAAATTATGGTGACACATAGACCTCATCGTAGTTTACACTTAAGATTATGAATTTTAATCCATTGAATAATTGGTAGCGACTTCAAGTATATACTTACTACTCGT